>NC_141550.1:25695000-25812500 GCF_021556685.1 Rattus norvegicus | reverse complement strand
CAGTTATTTGTCACATCTGTTGAATAATTTATACCCAGGAATGCCTAACAGTGATTCCCAAACCTCACTGAGGACCAGGGAAGCTTTGTAAACGCAGAGTCCTAGGCACATCCAGAGCTGTGGCTAAAGAACCTGTGGGAGACAAGGTCTGGAAATCTGTAAATAATTCTTTAGGTGATATTGAAGATCAGCTTTAAAGGGCCATTATTTTAGCATATGTATGATAACCAGTGGAAATTTTATAATTGAAAGTAAAATTCTTATCGATAAAGGAAAAATGTGTTTCCATATACCAACAATGCACACCGAGAAATTCAAGTTAGTATGAAGTACAACTTACAGTAGCTTTTAAAGCCACAGTTGGGCTTTATCTAAAAAGTCTAAATCTAATGACACATACAGTACATGATGGTGAAAGCAAAGAAACATGGATGGAATTGAAGGCAGGAATATGTAGAGAGACTGACAGTGGCAAGGGATATAAACTTAAAGAGTGCTAAGGCCATTGTCCTTAAAATTTCCACTCACTCCCACTCAAAATCACAGCAACATTTTTTTTTTTTAGTATAGCAATTGAAGAGGCAATTCCATAACACGCACAGAAACACAAACTCAACAAACTCAAGTACCCTGAAAATGTCAGGAGAAACAGAACACATATACAGGATCTACCAGATCATTTTAAGACTTTCAAAGCTACACAGTAGTATTGACTTAATCATAGATACAAGACCAGAATACACACAGTACAGAGGCAGATGCATGTATAATCCACTGAGGACTTTAATGGAGGAAAGATATCTCTCCAGCAAATGATGCTGGAACAGTTGAATGTGTACATGAACACCAATGAAGTTTGAGCCATGCTTTATGCCATATGGGATTATTAGCTGTGAAAACATATACTAGAACTTATCCTATTGACCAAAAGTAAGACATGTATGTTTTAGAACTCAACAGACCAAGTTCCACAAAAGAAGATAAATTAGACTGCATAAATATGAAAGGCTCCTGGTCTTGGAAAGACACTAAAAATGAAATCAGTGGTGAGAGATATAACTCAGTGGTAGACTCTTGACTGAAAATCATAATGTATACACACACACACACACCACAGAGAGACAGAGAGAGACAGAGACAGAAAGACAGACAGATAGGCACCACATACAGGGATAAAATATATGCAAAATAAAAACACATCTGATAAAGAAGGAAACTGCTCGGGTTGGGGATTTAGCTCAGTGGTAGAGCACTTGCCTAGCAAGCACAAGGCCCTGGGTTCGGTCCTCAGCTCCAAAAAAAAAAAAAAAAAAAAAAAAAAAAGAGTCACAAGAAGGAAACTGCTCAATGAAAAATTAGGAAAACAATTGAACATGGGGTGAAGAGAAGACTTAGCCATTAAGAGAACTTATTGATCTCATAGAGAACCAAGATTTGATTGTCAGAACCACATGTTGGCTCACAACCATCCTTGAGTACAGTTTCAGGGGATCTGATGCCCTCTTCTAATATCTGAAGGCTCCAGGTATGCCCACAATGAGTGCGTGCGGACACACACACACACACACACTCACACACACACACTCACACACACACATACTCACACTCACACACACACATACACACACTCACACACACTCACACACACTCACACACACTCACACACACATACTCACACACACATACACACACTCACGCACACACACACACTCAAACACACATGCAGGCAAAACATACATAAAAAATTAAATAAATTTTAATAACTAAAAGGCTTGAACAAACACTAAGAAAATATTCAGATAAATATAATCACATGAAAAGTTACCACTGCCACAGTCATTAGGGCTGTGTATATTTCAAACTGCAATGAGTTGCCACACACACCCATCAGAAAGGTCCGTTCTCTGAATCTTACATTGTCAAGTGTTGCTGAGAATGCAAAGCTACTGGAACTCTCACACCCTGGAAATGGGATTCTGGAAAGTGGTTTGGAAGATTATTGTAAAGTAAAAGTATATAAAAATGCCTACCCATTCTCAAGTATTGAAAAAAGACATGTTCACATAAAACTTTTTTCAGAGAAATACTTAGAGTAACTTAGTGTGTAACTTTAAATATTAAAAACACCTCTAATCTTTATCAACATATGATACGAGATAGTCAACGATGATACAATAATATAATGGAAAGTTAAAGTTACTGAGCACTGAAAAGGGACACTCAGTTGTGTACATTGTAGTGTGTGTAAATTTCAAATTCATTACATTCATCTAAATGTTATAGATACTATTTGACTCCATTTATACAATAATATTCTTGAAATGATAAAACTGTAGACACAAAATAATGTGTTGTTTCCTTTGCAGGAGCTGACTAGATAAAGGGGCTGAATACAAAGGACAACCCATCCTTTTTCAGTCCTTGGAGGCTAAGCTAGTCTAGAATTTCCCTGGAGATGCTTATATATGGAGAAGGTTAATTGTGATGGGGCTATATGTTTGACATATCATAGAATTGCCTGACAATTCCTAGAATTACATGCAAAAATGTATTCTACTGCCTAAAAAGAGAGTCACAATGTCTAAGTCTTCTTTTGATGTGAAGAGACACCATGACCAAGTCAACTCCTATAAAGAAAATTTAATTGAGGGCTTACTTACAATTTCAGGGGGTTAGTCCATGATCATCATGGCAGGGAGCAGAAACTGAGAACTTTACACCCTGATCCACAGGCAGTGGGCAGA
Organism: Rattus norvegicus; assembly: GCF_021556685.1. Taxonomy (NCBI): domain Eukaryota; kingdom Metazoa; phylum Chordata; class Mammalia; order Rodentia; family Muridae; genus Rattus; species Rattus norvegicus. The sequence continues at coordinate 25,809,756 of NC_141550.1, read as the reverse complement.
GAGAGAGAGAGAGAGAGAGAGAGAGAGAGAGAGAGAGAGAGAGAGAGAGAGAGAGAGAAGGGGCAGTGGGGTTGGTGAGGGAGACTGGGCTAGGCATGGGCTTTTGAAATCTCAAAGCTGATGTCCAACAATATACCTCATCCAACAAAGCCAGATCTCTTAATCCTTCCCAAACGGTTCCATTAACTGGATACCAAACATTCTAATATATGAGCCTATGGAGGCCATTCTCACTCAAACCACTTCGATAGGTATATCCATATCTACATATTCATGCAATAACAATAGAAAAGAAGCCATGGATTTGAAAGAGAGATGTGAGAGAGAGTGTGGAAGGGATTGGAAGGAGGAAAAGGAAAGAAAATGGAAGTAATTATATTATAACCTCAAAAAATAAAAGTAATAAAGTGAGTAGGGAGAGAAAAATAAATAATAAATAGTAACTGAGCTCCATAGCAAACATCGAAAGATACATTCTGGTGATTTCTGGACAATATGTAAAGTCAAATTCTATCATTGCATATGGTGTCCATGTGTCCAAGTAGTTAAATTATGTATGCATGAGCACCACCACAATTTCACATTTCAATTAAACTCAGGGCCTAGAAGAACCTTCTAGAAGTTGTCATTGTTCTGATTCTCCAAGAAAAAATATCCAGCATAGCTTGAAATCAAGTAAAATGTCCAAGCTGATGGGGACAAAAGAATACTAAGCTATGGTCCAATGCTCCAATGGCCTCGCTTTAAGTGGTGCTGGGAAGCCCTCAGCCTTTTGCACGAATCTGTGCCAGAACTTTGACCAGAAAGGAAGCACCTGTGTGCTGCCTATTATCAGGTACTGGGGGAAAATATCAGCAACTCTCCTGACTATCAGCAAACATTTGTGTGGACATATTTAGTGGCTGGAAGACAAGAGTTGAGAACCTTACTGAATTATAAAGATTTATATACACTCAACACATTTAATCCCTTAATTTCTCCATCTCCCTGCGGGACCTCAAAAAACTTTAACAATGGCCCCGCAATTGTTAAGCAGCGGGAATTGTAAACATCTCGTGCCTCCGAGAACCTGTACCCTGCTTAAACAAAACCCTAACAACGACATAGAGTTAGTTTTCTTACAAGGTACACATTTTGTTTTCTCTTCCCACGAAGCCACAGGAAGTATATCTCCAAACAAAGAATACCCCGTGGGCCCAAGAATGACCATGGAAAACACATTCAAGGTCTAATAGACACAGGACTGACTGCCCAGAGAAAAGAGACTCCTTTTGTCTACCGCCAGTTCTCACCAGGACCAGTGAGGATAGCAGGCTAGTGCTGTCTGCTTCCTACGGCTCCTCATGTGTGATGTCACTGGCACCAAGCAGTCGAGTGCACATTTATCACTGTTTCACTGGAACAAATCGTTATAATATCAGTTTAGTAAGATGTCCAAGAACCAGATGACCACAACTGTCACTATCCTGCAATGTATAGACCGGGAAAAGTGGCATATTGAAAACAGTTTAATGTAAGATAAACTTAGGGATACACAGGACCAGAAGTCCATGTGGAGATATGGTCAAAGTGAAAGGGAAATTCCATTCCAATTGAGGGAAGCTGATAGTTCACTTTGGCGGGTAATAAAAAAAAAATGGAGTAGACAGGGCTGAGGGGTGTGGTTGGGGAGGGTGTGGTCAGACAAAAGCCCTTGGTTTTCTGAGACAAGAAGGTTTTATTGGATGATATTAATGAATACAACAGCATTTTAAGGTGCCGAGACTGTCATTGGGAACAACAAATCTGAGGGACTGCGCATGACGCTGTCATGAGGATCGGGGTGGTTGCACCCAGCCTTGCTACAGCGCAATACTTGCAAGTCTACTCATTCTCTGAGCCACAATTAGCGAAAGAAGGATTTGCAGTTCTGGGACCATTGCGGTCTCAGTGGAGAGGGGATTTGCACGTGCATGTTTTATAACTAAGGCTGATTCCCATTAGGGTAGAAAATCAAGTGTATGATTCATAATAAGAGATTGCTGCCTTTGAAATCGCTTCCTCCCATAATACGGGGCCACTTCATTACAATGGTAATTAGAAAGGAAAGAACCAGAAATGGCCATTTGAAGGGAAATTAGTGCTTAATTTCCAGGACTGTTTCGTTTCAACGGATTGCCACTCTGACAAGATTTTACACTTAAATTGCCAACCTAAGAACAGCAGAGCTAGTACTTCTGATCTGTCTTCTAAATGGACATTGTCTGACGAATTCTGTGATGATGGTGGAGTATCCAATGCAGTGCACATCCGAAGTCACTTAGACCGTGAAGGAAGGGTTTAAAAGGGAGATTTCTGTGTCGTTATGTAACCTGCCACTGCAGTCATTAACCAAAGGACAACTGTTTTAGTGTACGCGAGCAGCTTGCTAAGTTTTCCATACTTTTTTTTTTTCCTTCGGAGCTGAGGACTGAACCCAGGGCCTTGAGCTTGCTAGGCAAGCGCTCTACCACTGAGCTAAATCCCCAACCCCTGTGTAGCTTGCTAAGAGGAGGAGGAAGTTTGGTTAGAAGAAAATGCCATATTCTGTTAACGTGCTCAATGTAATCTTAAAGGATGCTTTCTCCACGGGGTTGGGGATTTAGCTCAGTGGTAGAGCGCTTGCCTAGGAAGCACAAGGGCCTGGGTTCTGTCCCCAGCTACAAAAAAAAAACAAAAAACAAACAAAAAAAAAAAGGATGCTTTCTCCAATAAAACAAAAAACAAGATCTAAGAGGAAAAAAATGCCATAGGCTAGTTACTAGTTAGAGTCTTTGATTTTATTTTTTAAAGCCATCTTTAGAAAAGTTTTCTATATTCCTTTTTAGAAAACTAAAGCTGAACTGTGCTTAGTCAGATATTCATTACTGGGATAAAAGAACCAGCTTCAGAGATTGGGGGAGGGGGGTGCTCACAGTTTCAGATGATTTGGTACCAACTTCAAGCTAATATTTTGACCCTTGCTTCCAGCTGTTGCCAGCAGTGTGCCTTATGGAGAGATTATGTGATGGAGGATGACTGACTTTCATGGTAGCCAGGAAATAAACATGGTGCAGAGGGAGCATGTGGGAGAATTAATCTGTGGCTTACAGTATCCCTTTCAAAGGTATTACTCCAGCTATCTTGTTCCACCTTAAGATTCTGTCATTTTCCCCAATAGTATAACTGAGGTCTAACAAGTGAGCATTTGAAAGTGGAGAAACTTGAGGTGAAGCCTTTAGCATTTCCCCTTGGTCATCCTTCAAATCTCACGTCCCACCAAGGTGAAAGTACAATCAGTTCATAGTTCAAAATGTCCTCAGTGTTTCAGTACAACTGGAAGTCCAATCTAAAGTCTCCTGTGAGACTCCTGGCAAACAGAATAAAAACCATTTACACGTCTAAGACAGGATGGCATGGGGTAAACATTTCCATTCTAAAAGAGAGGAATAGGGAAGAAATAACTGAGAATCAGACCAAAGCAAGGCCAAGCAGTCAATGGAGACATTGTTGACTCATACAGCACCCGGAGCACACACTGGCATGATCCGAGGTTGCTAGGACTTGGACAACCTCACCTTTGCCTCGTTCCCTGGAGTCCCCTGGGATACTCTCTTCATCTTGCTCTGCTTCTTCTTGCAGTTTATTCTAATCGGGTGCTCTATAATCCTTAGTTGGATTTCTATGGCAACACTGGTATCATACACCATCCTCCCAAAGAGCTACCTATAGGGACTCTGATGCCCCCCTACCACCCCTGGTCTCCTAGCCTTGTCTTTGAAATCTTGGTGAAAACCTCCACAGCCCTGGAAGCCTTGGATTATGCATGCCTGGAAAGCCAGCCAGCACCATGTGGAAGACACTGAGTTCTGATGCCGGCATGAACTACACTGGGGCTGTCTCGAACCACAGCTTGGGAGCAACCTCTGCCTGTCTTGATAACTGAACACATGGAGCGAAATCCCAAGGAAATAGTTCCTTGGCCAGTCCTGTGTGCCTAGGACATGCTGGGGGATCTAGACTCATGAGAAAGTCTTTGGGAGAGTTTAATCATATCTTTAGCTTGTAATTTGTGGGTCTTGATGATTCCCGAGATGCCTTTAAGGCTTCATTGTTCTTAGTGTTCTAGTGCAAAGCACTTTTTAAACATGGGGTGGGGTGGGGTGGTAAACTCCTTAAGCACATGTACCCTTCTAGGCAGAACCACTAAGTGCCCTCCCTGACATTTTGTTTGTTTGACAAACTATAGTTTCCAAATACTTTCCTTCCACTTGTGTTATACCTGCACATACAATACTAGTAAATGCAATAAGATGCATTTTGTAGAAGTAGCCATTAATTTCCACGCTGAAGACTGTGCTGTCTTGAAATTTCACCCACCGAGCCTTCCAATCCAGCTCCTGCAATGTCATTTCAAGCTTAGCAACTGCTCTTTTGGAATTCTGGTCTTCTTGGTGGCCATGGATGGCCAGTTAAGGCCCTCTCTCAGCATTCTCAGGCTTCTGTGGTCTACCTCTTCAAATGTTTCAAATTTTCTTCCAAAATCCCAAGGGCCTTCGATCCATGTTGTCACATGTACTCACAGCTATGATTCCATTCTCAGTACCAATTTTGTATGCTGGTCAGATTTTTGTGCTCTGTGTGTGTGTGTGTGTGTGTGTGTGTGTGTGTGTGTGTGTGTGTAAAAGGTAGGCACAAAATTGACCAGCACAGAAAAAAAGATTATATATATGTACATATATATATGTATATAGATATATGTATATGTATATATGTGTGTGTGAGTGTAACATTTCCTTTTCTTTCTTTCTCTTTCCTTCCTTTCTTTCCTTTTTTCTTTCTTTCTCTTTCTTTCTTTCTTTCTTTCTTTCTTTCTCTTTTCCTTTTCTTCCTCCCTCCCTCCCTCTCTCCTTCCCTCCCTTCCTCCCTTCTTCTTGCCACTGTTACTTTTCTCTCTCTTGCTCTCACACACATGGGATTTGAATTGAAATAGGTTCTTTTAGAGATGACCATTTACCTCAGTATCCTTTTTCAAGCATGACCATGGATATTTTTAAATTTACACATATGTTCTTTGATTACTCTCAACAACTTCTATTTTCTGGCAGTGATCTTACATATCTTTACACAGTTTCCAAATAATTTCATGGTGTTTAATCCTAACGTAAATAAAACTTAAAATTCAGTTAAGAATTCTCCAACTGTTGCTGCTGTCTACAACAATACAATGGCTGTGCATGTTAATCTTGGATTTAGAGTTTGTCAAATCCACTTTTTAAACTCAACATATCATCTGAACTTTCCCATGCATTTTTGTATGTTGACAGTTGTCTCGTTTGTCAACAAAATGTTTTTTGTTGTAGTTTTATTTCCTTTTCTTGCTTTTTATATCATGGAAGGAATTGCAATAAAACGGTGGATACTTCCTCACTACGGAAATGCCCTTCATTCTTGAAATCGAAGAGAATGCTTCTAGCAACTACAGTGTCCTGCTCAAGTAGGGTTCTTTTCTGCAGATTCTTTATTAGTCATTGTTAGCTTGCTAATATATATCCTGAGCTGATACTGAGTTCTGATCAGTAGTAGTCTTAACACAGCCATTGAGGTTTTTTCTTTCTTTCTGTTAATGTAGTGAACAACACTGATGTCACATGATGTGACAGCCTGAATTCCTGAAGGGTGAGGTATTACCCCGTTAGCATTCCCATGAATGTAGTTAGCTCATTCTTAGGCTCTTTGCGCTGTGTTCATGTGTGCACTGAGCACTGGTCACAAAATTCCCTTCCCCTGGGGAGGCTTCCCTCTCATGATCATCCTGGCCTAAAGAGAGAATTTGGACAGGTCTTCTGCCAGTAGTATTTGAGAATGTTTTGGAAAGACTGATAGCTGGTTTTAAAAGGTTCAATGAAGTTCCTCTGAGGGACAGCTCTTAATTACTAGTAATTTATCCTTAAGAGTGGATCAAGAGCTATTCAGATTTTCTGTTTTCCTGTTTCTTCTAGGTAAAGTGTATTGTAGTAGGAATTGATTGTTTTCATCTACATTTTAAAATCCATAGGCAGAAAGGACTTAAAATGACATTTTATTTTAGCTCTCTGCTGGATATTTAAGATCCTCATTTTTCACTTAAGATATTGGTTATTTTATCTAATTTCTTCATCAGTTAAGAGGTTTTTTAAAAACCCAATCTTTTAAAATAAGCATTTTCTATGTTTATTATACGTTTTAAGTTACAATTTAATGTGCCCATTCTTTTCACTTACCTATTCTACGTTAGGCTTTACTTACTGCGTATTTTCTGTGAAATGGTGCTTAAAGTTGCAGTTACATGTGTAAAACGCTGTTCTGCTTGTCATGTGGCTTTTCACAGCCACTTTGCAAAGAAGACATTGTCAATTCTGTATTTCCTGATGAAAACAAGGCTTATCATTTCCCCAGGGTTGTGAAGCTACAATTCCAATCCGGTCTCCATGCATACGCAGTCTATGCGTCTAAAAAGCCTTCAGTACAATTAAGAGAAGGCAAACTTGCCTTGGCTTGGAACATTGGAAGGACAATTCTCGTGGTCCTCGGAGCTGCTCCTTCAGCAGTTCCAAAGGCTTGACTTTAATGTTCCCAGTCCTCTTCCTATGTCACCATTTACTTCCTAATTCTTTACCACATGCTTAACCAATGACTGCTGCAAAGAAGAAGCAGATTGCCTTCTCCGTGGCTGACTGTTGTGGGCGACTTAAGACTTTTCTGTGGTTTAGGTCCCTGCATTGGCACTGTTTTCAAATGTCAGTTAGGATGGGACTATTCATCTGAGTGGACTTTTGCCACAGGGCTATAATAAAGCCGTTTGACTTTACAACCACTTCATTTTAATAGTCATATACATTTGGAATGACAAACCATAATACTGAAATTGTCTGCCTGGAAACACATAGGAATGTGTAATTTGAGTTTTGAATATCATAATTTTCATTTAACAAGACTATAATAAGAAGATAACAGTTTTTTTGGGAAGACATGTATATATACATAAAATAAATTTTATGTATAGATAATATTTAATACTTACATGCATATATTTATATATTTGTAGTATATCTATTTACACATACATATGTGTATATATTTACATAAAATATATGTAATGTATTAAAGTTTTTATAATATATAAAAACATATATTTCATATATTTATATGCATATATACATATATATGTATATTTTATATATCTATCACTTTTTAAATTTATGTGTGTGCACATGTGACCTGGTACCCCTGGATGGCAAAAGGCATCAGATTCCCTGGAGCTGGAGTTACAGGAGTTTCTAAGCTGCTTTGGTGTGGGTGCTGGGATCTAAACTTAGGTCCTCTAGAACAGAGGCAAAAGCCCCTAACCTCCGAGCCTTCTCTCCAGCCCCAAAGTTGTTTTCGGTTTTAATTACCTTTTTGGCACCATGGTAAATGAACCACATGTGGCAGTTTGTGCTAACTCCCATTTCATTACTGACAGTAATTCAGATTCAGAATGTGTTACGGTGACAATGTTCCCAGCTTTCAGGAGCGTCCCATGAAATCATTAAGTAGAACTCCAATCTGTCTCTTCCATCCCCAATCTCTTTGCCAACTGTTCTATTGTTCCGGCCCTCTTGTTAGGCTTAGTCTCACTGGGTCCACTGCTGAGAAGATGCCTTTTGTCTTGGAACTCTTAGCTCAGTAAACCTCATCCCTCATCTCTTTCCTGACCTAGGGACCCAAATTCTCTGTGATTATTCATCTGTGTAGCTATTTCCAGTGGTGTCTCCTGTGTCTTGACACCCTACCATGCTCAGTGCCTTCTGTAGGTAGAATGGTTCTTTGACTCCACCCTTTCTCCCAGGATCTTACACATCTCTGTGTGCTTCAGTTTCCAGTACATTACTCAAGGTGTCTACCTGAAACACAGACCAGCCCTGCACACACGGGTGGGTCCGCCGTCTGAGGATAGATAGGAAGAAGGTGTCTCTCTGTTCCTACTATCTATCCCACAGGGCCTGCTGAGGGGACCAGTTCTTTCCATTGGTTAATTGGTATGTGAATGGACTGTCTACATGTCCTTGGAAAGAATATCACCCAGTGTTAAGTGGGCCAGAGAAGGCCACCTGAAGGCCTCTGGGACACATTGGCATGTGTCAACTACTTGTGTATAGTGTTGAGAAGGGGAAGAGGCTCCTGAAGAGAGGGTTGCCAAATGCAGGCTCACAAAGTTCAGGTCCTGCATTTGTGACTTTTCTGTTGCTGGGCCGTTAGCACGACCTAAAGTAACTTTCAGATGAAAGCCTTTATATGAGCTTCAGGTTCCAGAGAAACGAGAGGCCATCACAGTGCCGCAGAGGCCCTGGCAGCAAATGGTAAGAACTGGAAGCTGAGACATCACATACCAACCTCAAACCAATGAGTAGTGAGAACACCAGGAGGCGGGGTTACCAACCTCAAACCAATGAGCAGTGAGAACACCAGGAGGCGGGGTTACCAACCTCAAACCAATGAGCAGTGAGAACACCAGGAGGCGGGGTTAGACTTCAAACCCTCTTCACCAAGTTGACATACTTCCTCCTGCAAGGCCCCGCCTCCAAGAGGTTCCATAACCGGTCCAAACAGACCCGTCATCTGGGGATCAAGTGCAAGAGCCTTCGAGAGACATTTTTCACTTGGACAACTTTCTCAGCTTTCTTCTGCCACCACTGTGCCTTACATGTGTACTTATCTGCCAGAGGCCATAACTAATGTCTGAGGAATGCCTAGCTCACTGGATTTTGTTGCAATGATTTAATGACTGCAGCTCTGGGGACACTCACAAGGTGTGTGAATTTGTGTCAGAGCTTTATGATACAGGAACATTTTCTTAACTCTACCAATTAGAGATATATATTAAAACAACCTTCCCTAATTAGCTATAATATGAACATCAACTTCTGTTTATCATGGGAGAGAATAGCTTATATTTCTACCACTTTTTTTCTCGCTGATTTGAAGTCCTTATTTAAATCATAAACATTAAAAACACTGCTTACATTTAAATTCTACCAAATTACAGTGACAAATGAAACATCTCTGAAATAAAACAACCAAAGACAGTAGCCAAGAGGCTCTTATTTATACGTATCTCACAATGGGAAACTTGAAAAACATGAGTATTAATCTTTGAGAGGAAGATTCGTAAGTTCTAACTCCAAAAAACAGCAGGAGAAACTAAGACAGAGGGGGAGATGAGAATAAGATTGCTGAGCAAGAGAGCAGGGGAGAGAATCAGACACAGGGGAAAGGCAATGAGTCAAGGAGGGAGAGGGCAAGGGGAGAAAGTGAGGGAGGGATTGTTTTAGTTCAGTTTCTGTTCCTGTGATAAAATGCTACCAGCAAGTTGGGGTAGAAAGCGTCTACCTGGCTTATGTGTTCTAATCACAGTCTATCTCTGAGGGAAGCTGAGGCAGGATCTCAGCAAGGCAGGAACCTGGAAGGCAGGAACTGAACAGAACCCATAGGGTAAAGGTGCTTTCTGGTTTGTTGTCTGTGGCTTGCGCAGCCTGCTTTCTTATAGGACCTAGGACTATCTGCCCAGGCACAGCAGCGCCCACTGTGGGCTGGGCCCTCCTACAGATATCAGTCATCAAGAAAATGCCTCCAGACATGCCCCCCAGGCTGATCTGATGGAGCCAATTCCTCAGTTGGCCCTCCATCTTCCTGGGAGGTGGGAACACTAATTTGTGTCAGTTTGACAAAGATCAACCAGTACTGAGGGAGATAGGAGAAAATGGAGTATGGGAGAAAGACTGGCCAAATTCAGAGACAAATGTGTCTGTGCATCTCAGGACAAACCAAAACAATACTACCGAGGGCGTGATCTGCCAGTATTTTTTTTTTTTTTTTGGTTAATGTTAATTCTTTGGTTACTCTTGTATGACACGGTTATTGACTATATAAATCAGAGGTAAATATGGACACAGGTGAAGGAATAATTTGTATCCACATGCTTAAACAAATAGATCTATGACCTATAAGTCCCAAGTGATCCCGGCTTATTTGCCTTACAAATTCTTCACTTAGTACTTAGTTACAGTCTCCATCAGGTTAGGCTATCAGGAAGCTTCATGGCAGAAATTTCTCTCCCCCTCTGGAGGCCAATGCCCAAGGTCTGTGAGGGCATCCTTCTGGGGTCTCTTAGCAAAGACACAATAGTCTCACTCATGAGTGTTGTCTCTGTAGTTTAACCCCTTTCCAAAGGTTCCACCTCCTAGATCATTGCTTTGGAGGCCAGAATCCAACATATTGAGAGGGGACAAGCTTCTGCCACAGCACTCATATTAAATGTGGGTGCTTACATATTCACAGTGGAGTGCAATGGACTGAAAAGTACTTTGGGGTATAAAAACTTGAACCTGTCACGTTCTGGAGCATCCAGCATTCCGGTCTGCTTCCTTAAGTGGATAAGGGCGGTATTTACGCTGAGTGAGGTATCGCATCTAATAGTCCCTGGCACCTGTTACCCACAGAAACACCTACAATTTCATTTTTAGTTGTTATTTCAGTGGTTGGAATAAAACAGTGTAGTTGAAAGGTATTACAAAACCTGGCTCAAAACATACACTCAATATCACTGTAACAAAACGTGTCTGATTACTTCACCATTCATTCATACAGATGGCGAAGTTCGTCTCCCTCTGACGGGTGAAGAAGCAAACCAATGCAACAGTGACAGGCGGCCAGGCCGCTTGAAATCACGCCTGGGATGATAAGCTGGCAGTAGGCAAAGGGAACGATCTAAGGAAAGTATGAGGGCAGAATGATGCTTGGGTAAGCCACAATATGATTTCCTCAAGGACTGGGGGAAGCAAATGAGTCTAAAGCACAAATGCTTCGCATCTCAAGGCGGCACAATACAAACGGATTCAAAAGATTTTCCATTTAGGATAAGGGTACTGTAAAAGAATCATCGCAGGATTTGATGAATGAAATCCAAGGTGAACTCCTTACCTGAGACACTTCCGTGACCGCAGGCTCCGAGGGGCCTGCACAGCAAAGAGCAGGCTAAGTATCCTTAGGTATAATGGAATCTTAAGAGTGATCATTACAAAATATGACAGTCGCTGTGAGCATAAACACAGGGTTTTAATCATATTGACTATTGGTGAAAGTAAAGAGTAACTAACAGCTTTTATACACACATTCAGTTACGTGTGAACACACATGCACACATACACACACGCACACACACAGTGAGTGCATGCATACAGCAATTATAAAAATCCCTACTGAAAGGCAGCAAACCTCAGAGGTTTAGACTCAAAACCCATTAAGGTAGTAGGCTATGTTCTGAGGTAATTGGCTAAGTTTATGAACTCCACATTCACCTGTGAAATCCCACCTCCCTAGTGGCAGCATTAGGACACCGAGTCATGAGGGTGGTCCTCAAGATGGGGTTAGAACTGAACATCTGAGGACATAGCAAGATGACATCTAGAAAGCAGGAGGCCACCCTTGCAGGTCTGCTAGCACCTTCAGCGTGGGCTTCCCAGCATCCAGAACTCGGAGAGAAGGCTACCCAGACTGTCTGAGTTCATTTGCATCAGAGAAGCAATGCTGTTCCGGTCTGACAAACGTCCCCATGTTTCTTAAATCCATCCCACTTCCTCTCAGCCTTCAAATCAAATTTCATCCTTATACAAAGAATCAGGAATAATTTCAGGCAGCTGAAGATGTTAACTTCAGTCCTTCAATTAAAAAGTCCAAAGGAAAGCCAAACACCATGGCATACTATAACCCTAGCATATTTCCTTTCAGCACTTCCTCTTGTATACAGATGAGGATGCTTTCAGAATATTTTTTCATTATGAGTGGAAACCCAAGTTTTAAAGTACATGTTAAGTCTTCTTCCCTTCTCTATTTTCCTCAATAACAAATTTTATTAACAAATTATTTTTTTAAAAAAATCACAGGATAACTTTATTTATAAATGAATGCTATTTTCTCTGAACTTTAAAAACCCATGTTTTAAAGTGTACATTAGCCCTTCTTCCTGTCTCCATTCTCCTCAATAACAAATTTTATTAAAACGCCATTTAAAAAAAATCACAGGATAATTTTATTTATAAATGAATGCTATTTTCTCTAAACTTCAAATCATCAGTTACTCTTATAACAGAGAAGAATTTAAATAACACCACCGAAACGGAATGGAGACAAACAGTGCTACTACACGGCACCGTGCTGCAGGCCGGACGGATTGCCAATCAGTCTTGCAACACGGTCCACTTCCAGTGAAATGTTCAGGACAGCTAGGAAGCACTTTCCTTCATACTGACTTTATTGCAAAATGTCCTAGGTGTGGGCTCTTGATCGTTTTGGAGCTGATCAAAAGTGTGTGTTCTGTAGAGGCAGATGCCGAGGAACCACCGAGAGTACGATCTGCTCAGACGACAGCAGCCTTCAGATCCTTTGGTTTTACCACAAGCCTTTGGAAAGTGAGTTGATTAATGATTGTTCCCTCAGACTTTTATTTTACATAGGCGAACACAGTTCCTACACAGTCTGTGCCAACGTTCTTGACTTTTTCATGTCCATGGCTTTCTTTATCACACTGTACACCGAGGGCAATCTTATTTTATCCATATTTTTGCTGTAAACATTCAGAAATATGCCAAGGACAACTAGCAAGCCAGACCATATATACCTGAAAAGAGGAAATGAAACAGTGGATATTAACAAGGCAACACTTCACTGTTAATTAAGGCATACAATCGTTAGTCCATAGTAACTTTAATCATATAAAAACTTGCTATTAGAGGTCTAAAGTAATAGTATTAGAATTGTATGCTGAATGGAGAGGGGAGGGGTTCATGAAGCCTGGTCTAGTTTGCTTTCCACTGCTGTGCTAACGACCATAACCAAAAACAACTCAAGGAAGGACGGCTTTGTTTGGCTTACCCATCCCGAGTCCCTTTCCACAGAAGGAGGCCAAGGCAGGACCAAGGCAGGACCACAGAGGAACACTGCTTACCTGTTTGGTCTTTCTGGCCTGCGTAGTTAGCTTTCCTCATACACCCCAGGACCACCTGCCCAGGGATGGCACCGATCAGTGAGGTGGGTCCTCACATGTCAGTCATAAGTCAAGAAAATGCCCAGAGGCTTGTCTACAGGACAGTCTGATGGAGGTTTTCTCAGGTTAGGTTTCCTCTTAAAAGCAGACTCCAGACTGTGTCCCGATGACATAAAATACGAGCAGCAAAACCCTCGCCCCTAGTGAAGGCACTGGCAGTTGATGGAAGGAAGGGAGGACGTATCAATTTCCTTCAGGGATACAACCCCAGGTAGGTTACATATGCTACTGGGGATTGCCCGACATCCAATCATGTACTACCAGCACCAGGTAGACTCAGTAGTTAATCAAAAAGAGCACATTAAGTTGGGATAAAAACGTCAGGTGGGAAGGCCAAGAACAGTTGGAAGAGGAGGGGGTAGGGGGTGGATTTGATCAAATTCATTGTCTGTATGTTATAGAAGTCTTAAAAAATTATATTGATTACATACAGAGAAGAGTTATACAAAGTGAGAGTAATTTAAACTTTAGGGTTATTGGCATATTCAAAGTCTAATACTTACCAAAAGACTTACGACTCTATTTAAAATACCAGATTCCTATCTATCAAAGGCTACACTGTATAGCCAATATAGTACTCTGACTAGATGTCCCAGTTTAGTGGAACACAGATGATTAAAAATGAGACACAGTCTGAAGGCAGCAGAGGCTCACCATAATTTAATTACTAAAATATTAAATATATAAAAAGGTTATCTATAAACAATGCACAACTTATAACACATTGATGGGTATTTATTTTATAATTTTAATTAAGATTATATATTTGTAAACTAGGTTTAAAATTACAATTAGTGACCTATAAGAGTCACATGAATTATTTTCAAACATATAATAGGTAGTAAAAAGACTGCTGAACACTTTCATAAAAAGTCAAAACTAAATCATTAGGACACAACTTACAGACTATCTTCCTATTGTTTATTGCTCTGGAAAGAAGCTATAAACAAAAAATGTACACGCATGAATTTTAAACATAATTTACATATATACAAGTGGGAAAGAAAAACAATTTATTCAACACACACATACTACTCATTCTCACTGCCATGAGGAACACGCAGTCAGTCAGTCATCCTGTATCTGACACTCCACTCTCATCAGCACATTGACATACTCACTTCATTAACAGTCAGTCACACTGGACCATATACCTCACTCCCACTTGGTCACACTGGTGCACACACCCCACTACCAGTCAGTCACACTGATGTGTACCTTTTACCCACTCTGCATCTGTCATACACTTCCTTCTCATGCAGTCACTTGCTAACAAGACCACATTTCCACTGGGCTTTAGCTGGTCAATTTAAGTATATAAAATGATGTCCACAGATTCTTAAACTATCAAAAGGCACTTAGTAGATAGATTAGGATGAATAGAATTCTTTGTAGAGGAAAATAGGCTAACACATATTAACATAAATTAACATAAAGTAAAAGTTAGAAAATACTGCTGTTTAACACAAAATATGAAATCCAGTATCTAACTTTGAGACCCTTACATTACAAAGTACTTACTGAAATGTGAATGGCTTAGCAAAGAACAGAAAGGACAGGACGATGGTCATTGCTTTTCGTCCTGTTGTCACTGCAGGGAAAAGAGTTAGATGCATCTTACTGCCGCGGTAATATCTGGAAACCATTTGTCTACAAATATTTATAGCTCTGTATATGACAAGATACCAGAAACAATACAACCAACCAACCAAATTCATGCTGCCACAGAAGTAAAGGTTTGGAGAACTGGCGTTGATCCATCAAATGTCTGTGTACAACTGTAGTAAGTGTTCATCAGCTGCCTCAGCACAGGCTTTCCAGTATAAGAAATTACTGGGTAGAGCAAGGGTTATCTGAAGTGGGAACTTCCAGTTCTTTGGCAAGTTGGTTACATCAAATGGTATTTTCCTGGGGCACACAGGTGAAAGGATGTCTTGCTAAAGCAAACACTCCAAAGACTGTTTTCCTGAGGCAGACCAGGTGAAAGGATGTGTGGATACAGCAGACACAGGAAAGGACACTTGATGAAGGAGTAGGACTATGATCCCACAGTGGGGGACAAGCACTGAGCCTTGGTTTGGTTTCTCTGCTTCACTAACGACAAGCATGTATTGGTTCGCCTTACATAGCGTTGTTGAGCTCAGCTTGTGGTAATGCTGCCCCTGAGAGAAACTCGCCCAAGAACTGCTCGTAAGCTTCCTAAAGCAGCTTGCCGTTTCTGTGGTCTCACCTCAGGCAGGTGGGCAAGCCTAGTGCTTTCTTCAGGATTCTTCAGCTGCTTGGGGTCTGCCTACCTAGAGGACTGGTCTGCAGCTGCTGAATCTCAACTGGTGTTTGCTACAGGACTGAACTGCTGCCCAAGAAGACGGAGCTTGTCCCCAAAGAACTATGGCTGACCAGGTCCACTTCCCCCATAGCCTTAAACTTTCCCTTCTACTACCTCTGCTGGGCGGTGGGCTACAGAAGAGGTTGAACCCTTATTTAAATTAGGGTACAAAAAATTTATGCCTACAGTTATCCTTTTAAAATAGTGGAAGGTTCATTAGTACCCAGATATTCTGTCTGTTTCTGAGACAGGTCTTGCCATGTTTTGCTCATCCTGCTCTGACCTCCATCCCATTGAGATTCCAGGCATGCTCACTACAGTGACTTACAGGATTTAGGCATGGTGACCTCTGTGGATAGGACAGTAGTTGTGACAGTCTTGCTCTTTATACACTTGTATTAACTCTTCTTCCCACTCTGGGTATTACCCATCAACCTCTGCCGTAAGGCCTGAGACTGTCCAATTCAGTGCAAACAGAAGAGGAGCCACACAGCTCTCCATGCTAGCGTTCTACCCTCCCACTGCTTTTCTCAGTCCCAGACCTTGTCTCACAGATTCCTTCCTGCTCCTTGCACTTGACATTCAAGCGTGAGTGACTGAAGAACTTGTTCTGGGCACACATGTCAGAAGTCTTCCCTATACTTAGGTGTGGTCATGTGACTTAGGCTGTGGCCAGGAAAATATGGGTAGCTGTGTTGTTTTGAGGAGTGCAGCATCCTAGAAAGTTTCCACAGAGGGAGGACTGTATGTCTTGTAAATTCTCAGACTCCGTGCAGCCGCCTGGCAGGAAGCTGTGATGGTAGGGAGGGTAGTGAGGCCTAACCAAGGGAGCACGGTGAAGACAGCAGCATGGAGCCGGGGTGCTGCCTGAACCCCGACTCCAGCAGGCTGTCACGTGAGCTGCTTTACCTCTCCATACTCACGTTATCTGTGCATATGGTGCCAGCTGGTTAGGACTCACCCAAAATGGTGTCTAGCACACAGGAAGGGCTCTGTGTTAGCTATTCCTTCCTCTGCCTTTTATTAGACAGTAAAACCTTTCTGCCTCTATCATGGAAGCCGGTGTGCATCTACAGCTCTGGGAAACGATGCAGCAGTCACTGGTTCCTCCCACTCTGCTCCCCATCTCTCCAAATACATCAAAGGCAACCTTCAGTCCTCTACAGGGTGGACAATGACATCCTCATCACTGCTGAAGAAAGACACTGATCTCAGGGTGGGGTCAGGAAACATCCAAGGGAAAGGCTTGCAAATTGTAAAATGCACCTGCCATACTTTAAGTGCAAGGAAGACTGGAATTTCAGTGATCGATTAAAAGTATATAAAGGTAGTATTTTCCCTGAAGGGGTTTCATTCCATCATAGTTTTACAACAATTTCTTTCTAATGTATTTAATGTTTTTCATGAAAATATATATATATATGACATAAAAATGAAGCCTTCAGGGCCAGGGATGCAGCTTAGTGGCAGCATGCTGAGGGCTGAGGGGGTTTCCTCAGTACTGCAGGAAGGAAAAAAATGAAATCTTCAAAACAGGAAATTAAGACCAAAACCCATTTCCTTTAGAACTCCACACAAGGTACTGGAGTTTAAGCTGGAGACAAGACTATTTTTAAGGAAGAGATCATACTTGTCTGTTTACAAAACAACACTGGAAAGAATGTTAACGTTTACTTCAACATAAACACTGTAAACATTTACTTCATAGTCTAAGCAAGTCTCCTACCTGTTACAGCCAGAAGAGCACCAAAGATTTTAATGAGGGCCAGAACAAAGGAGATTCCAAAGTAACCAGTGAGGGAAAACAGGAAGGCATAGCCATAAGTCCGAACAGGGTTCTGCGAGGAGTAAAATGGCCGGTTAGAAAAGTACAAAGCAAACCCAGGGGTATCACACACAATCAAGCCACAGATTTTAATCAACCTCTTGAGCGGCAGTAAGTCATTGCACAAAGCAGTCAAGCAAACAAACAGTTTTATTTAATGGAAAATCGTGATGAGATGAAAACCCTTGATTGGTACACTGGAAACTTCTTAAAAATTAACCTACATGGTAGAGAATGAATAAAAAGTTAAATATCAATCATTTCTGAGGACTGTTGTATTAAACAGTTAGCAATTTATATCAACAATAGCCATATTTGAACTAGGCAAAAACAGGACAGAGAAAATTATTAAATGTAAGATGTTTATTTTTTAAGACGGGATGAGTGCTTACCTTTGAACAAAATGCCAGTGCAGGGCCCAGTCCACTGGTGCATGACAATCCCAACAGAATGTACACAAAACCGATTGAGTACGAATACAAAACCTGGGGAGGCAGAAGCAGGAAAATGACTATCACACTGAAAGGGGAGCTGTTATCATTGTTAAATTTGAAGCAGATTTTAATTTTATCATTCCAAAAGAATAAACATGACAAAATCCTCAAAGCCACTTACAAGACACGAAAGACACCCTGAACACAGGAGATTGGGAAAGACACGACAATCCTCACTGTCATTTCCTAGCCACTCCGGCTTCTTAGCCTCCTCTCCGAGGGTGTGTCAAACAGCTTCTAACCAACATGCCTGCCTCAGGTCAGCTATGCTACCCCACGTGTGGGCTGCTCCCCCGGATCCTTACAAATAAGACCTCTGACCTTCAAAGGAAGACACTGAAGCTTGAGATTGTAACTTTGCTCCAGAGGAGAGCTAGAAGTTCCTAGGACAGGAACCAAGGCTTCAGTTTAAAGCCTGCCGACCTCTTGGCTACCTTGCGTCTCCAGGTGACCTGCCTGGTCTTAATTCTGAGGCCCTCTTTATCCCAGCCATGAAGAGTAGTGACAATAATCACAAAAATACCTGCCAAAGGTCACGTCTTGTTATCTTACGATGGCCGTGCTGTGCCCAGACAGCAACAGGAAACACAGTGGCTTCCCTGCAGTGTGTTCCCTCTGAACCCAAAGCAAGTGTGCTCTTGCTGTCTGTCTGTCTTTCTCTCTCACACACACAGACACAGATGCTCACACACAGCTTTAGGAGTAAATAAATACATATCGAGTGTTGAAAGCCAGTAAACCTAACAACTACCGTTACACACACACACACACACACACACACACACACACACACACACACACACTTTCTCCCTCTAATATTATACAATTAAAAATAAAATAAAAATATTTTTAAAAGACACTTGAATAAAAGGAAAGACCTTGGTCTCACACTGAAAGAATTAAGTATACAAATATCATTCCCCTAAATTAACTTAGAATTTAATGTCCAATCATAATCCCAGTGGAATTTCTGGTTTATGGGAGGCTTATAGTAAAAAAGGGACAAAGGTCCTTACAATGGGGAACAAATGAAACTGCTTATATTTCTGTGGGCAAAGGCAGCAACCAACTATAGAGAATTCAGTTCCTACCTTTGCATGAGGATGTGAGATTTTTTTAAAAGGCATCTAACACAAGTGGGAAGGGCAGTGTGTTTAATAAACAGAACTAGGTTTTAGCAGGATTTATTTAATAAAAATTTGAAATTATAGAACTAGCAGGTAACATGGGTGAAAATTTTAAAATCTTGAGTTGGAAAAGGCTTTGACAAATTGCCAGAAAGCATCAGTAAGAATTACAAACCTCCACACTGAGCGTAACACAAAGAGGATACAAACAGAAAAACAATGTCACAGAGGTTTTTGTATACAGATAAAAGGTTACAGAAATTAATGAGGAAAATATGGACCAGTTATACTATGAACTCTTAGCAGTGACAGGCTTTCTTCTGACCTTCCACAGTATTCGTAGCATTATGCTCACGACAGCGATAAAGTAAGTTAAAGGGCACATTAAGTCTCTGGCACTGTAGCTATCAGAGAATCAGCTGTGCTGGGTGCTCACCATCTCGGAGTTGGAAGCATTGTGCAGTTTCATAGCTTTCTCCTGAACGTTCCCAATGACAGCATCTGCACACAGTGCCAGGGAGATAAGCATCACACCTTCAAGGAATAAGAGAACGATCCTCTTTAAACATACTGACTGAAAACAAGGTTGACCAGAAATTTAACTGGGCTAAAAAAATCAAAAGCAGACTGTCCCTCCCATTTGGCTGGAATGGTGACTACTGTGATCTGTAGCTTGTTTTGATAGTAGATGATATTAACATAAAAAGGATGGACACCAACAAACTGATTACTGCCAGCATCAGGACCACACTTCAGCATCATGTCAGTTCTCCTTAGCAAGGATGGTGTGACTGAAGAACAAGTGTAGATCCACTGGGACTGGGAGCCGCATAAAAGATTTGAAGGGGAAAAAACAAACCCCAAATATTTAGAGGAAAAAAATCACACACACACACAAACTGTCTTTCTAAAATATTCAATTTTAAAGGAACACATGGGCGGTTGCCAAGGTCATTTCTGTGGCATGGCTCCTGCCTGGAACTCTACGCACTGGCCTCTATAAATCATACTCATATCCACTGTCTCCATGCTCTCCAGGTAGCATCTGGTGAGAAGTACAGTTACAACTTAGGATCTGCCCTCCATTCCACAGCTGTCTCAGTTGCATCTAATGCAACAGTGACTTCTTCAGTCTGCCAGCCAGACTGCCTCAGTAACTGTTCAGGTCTGCAAGCCTCCCTTTCATGTCCACAAGTAATGTGAACAACACTAAGTTATCACACTGCAAACAGAATCAAATCCTAGGAAGCTGCATGCATGAGAACAGGCCTGGTTGTCCCTGAGCTTCACATACAAAGGAAAAGGAGGCATGGTTCTTTCTGTGGGTTTCATGGGGCTCACAGGCTTAACGTATAAGGCAGTGCTTCTCAACCTTCCTAAAGCTGCTACCCTTTAATACAGTTCCTCTTGTTTTAGTGATCCCCAACCATAAAATTATTTTCATTGCTACTTCATAAGTGTAATTTTGCTACTGGTATGAATCATAATCTAAATGTCTAACATGCAAGATATCTTCTATGTGACTCCTGTAAGGGATCATTTAACTTCCAGAGGATCATGACCCACAAGTTGTGAACTGCTGCTCTAAAAAACGGAAGGGACCAATGCTCACCAGTTTCCTTCATGGAGTATGTCTGGGTTCTAATTCTTCCAAATGTGCCCATGAACTCAGGAAGGAGAAGCTCTTGGTGCCCGAGGTGCACCTTCCTTGGCTGTCCTGACCACCCCTCTGCTGTCCTCCCACTGCTGCATGTGTGTGTTCTCAGCCTTCCTTCCTGAGGTGATGCCACATTATGTCCAGATAAGAGCAACTAACCCTTGGTGCCCTTTACCTAAGAGTGGGCCTGATTTGTTCCGGAGAGTTCTGATCTTTCTTGATATGATCTTTTCTTTCAAACAAAGATCACCCTTCTTAGTTATTAAACTGCACAGCAACTGGGGTATTGAAAGGGAGCGAGTACACAGAATAAGGTTTGTCTTAATCTTTTAATGCTTTTCTGACTCTGTTTACTTGGAACAACATGTCCAGCCACAATCTGCCACAACCAGATGTTATCATTCTATAGCCATACGTTGCTTTCAACACTTCATTGTTTCCAGAGAGTTGTCTTACATCGAGCCACATGCAACCTTATGCACACACACACACTGTTGAGTCAGGGGCATGAGTGGGTCACCCAGAAGTAAGGAATATTGTACACAGTCCAAAACAGAAAGGTTGATTACACTGTTTTCTTAAAGGCTAAATTTAAACAGGATTAGGATACAGTTTATAAACAGAATGAGTATAAAGTTATGAATCACCTCAAAGCACACTGTTAGCCTGGTCATAGGTGAGGTGAAAGTGTGACTTGTAAAGGCAAGCATCGAACAGCATGAAAAATGGTTCTCACACCTCTGACACCTCCTCTCTTCCCACCAGCTCTGGAGGAGGTCATGTTCTCGCTATTCTACAGAAGGAGAGTAAAGGGCCTGAAGTCGTCCACTTTTGGTTAGAATTCACCACTGCAGTTCATGCCTTCTCTAAGTTTATTCTTCAACTAGAAGAGCCAATGGTGTCTGTTTTCAAAGCAATGTCTTGATGTGAAAGTCCGTGATGTAAAAATAGAAATTTCCTGAAAAGTCTTGATTCTCATGGCAACAGGTGTGACTGTGAGAATTCTCTGAATTGAGCAGGGAGGGAGGCTCTGATGGAAGCTGAGACACCGAGCTTCCTCCAGACTGTGGCTGTTAGAGGGCTGCCCCCCTGTTAGAGGCCCAATGGCTGTGTTTACACAGGTAGCTCAGGCAGATCACTAAGGCTCGGAAGACTGACTGATAAATGGTCTGATATTTAAGAGCAATTGAAGATCTAATGTAACCAATATTTTTATTAGAGAAATAATTAGTTTATACATTGTGCTTGCTGGTATTACAATAGTGTTCTTAGTAAAACTCTTTTAGTAAGTTTAGGAAAATACTGTATATACAATAAATGTCCCACATACCCACAAACAATTTATCTGAATGATTATTAAAATAAAAACAGGATTCTAATGTTTATTTTTACCCCTGGACATATTGTGATACTTATTTGGCTTTTGAAAAATATAAATTTAATTGACAAAAGTTAACATAGCACATATCGGAGAAAACTGTAAATCACACACAAACAGTTCTATTGATATCGTTATTGTGACTTCCTCACACGTCTGTGCGCAGGTCCAGGTCAGCACACACACGCCAACCCTCATGTCTCTGACAGCTATTGATGTAACCCGGAGCCTCCTGTCATGCCCCTCAGCGTTACAATGCTAGAGCTGGGATACTTTTACTACAATTGGGAAGGTCTGAAAGTCTTGTTAAGTGGGAGACTCATCATTTAAAATCTTCAAGAAATTTTACAAACTCTTATTCAAAATAAAATGCAACTAAGGAATAAAAGTCCATTCCTCACCTGTCAGATTAAAGTTTGGTGCAATTGTGCTGTCAGCAAGGGTAAACCAGATCAGGCCAAGGCTCATGCACACTGCAGCGGACACGTCTGCAAGGTTGTACCTCTTTCCTAGGTAAGACAAGAGGAAGGTGGCCTCATTATGCAAATATTTGCCTGGCCTACCACCAGACCACAGTGCCTCACCAGGCAGAATATGATGTGCTGTTCATGCCTAATGCCCAGAACATAAAGAACACACAGATCAAGGCATACAACAATCCTAGGAGGTTTAAGATCACACCAGGCACCACGTGTTCTTGTAAGAAAGAAATGGGATCCTATCTTATTATTATGACAGGAAAACACAAGTCAAAAGCACACACATACACCGACTACTTAATTCAGGGTATGTGGCCTGAGTCCACTTGGGGAGGACTTTGTTGTGATATCATCAAGACACTCACACAGACTGACATGGATGTGATGTCACTGGCAAATTTATCTCAGAGGAGCATTTTCATATTCCCAGTCTACTGGTGACAAAGCTTCCTGACATAGTGCATGATTGCCATGTGTGAAAACTGAGAAAGGAAAAGGTATATTCCTCAATCTTAACTATTTATAGAAATGAGTATGTCTTTTATTTATTAAAAGGCTACAGATTTTCTTGCAATTTGTAAGTTTAAGTCTACTGAGGGAAGAGAGTAATGGGTTTAGCTATTTTAAACATCGTTTCTGCTTATCAATATCATGTGAAGACCATTAGACAGGGGAAAGTTCACTCATTTTCTATTGCCTCTATTTTGGAAATGACATGTATTCTAACTTTTGGTAAAGATTCTAAAATGTGTGTGCCTACTCACAAGTTTTAGTAGAGACTGAGGTATTTTCTCCCTATGAACAAACCACTATCTGAAATGTCCAGGGAGGTGGCTGGCACACCTGGTGACCTGTAAAAGGTCAACTCTGGGAAGGCATCTTGATGCATATACCAAGAGCAGGCTGCTTAAGCCCTTTAGTGATGGCAACAACCTCAAGACAGGAATCAGGCAACAACTTGATCCAACGCTTGCTGCTCTAACTGCCTCCTCCTTCTAATCAGCTCACCCCAGATGATCATCAGAGAGCTGGTGCAGTCAGGGAAGAAGTGGGTCTGCTCAGATGGGCTTCACTATGTGAATACAGCATTGTGGGGATGCATTAAATTCCAAGATAAAAGAAAACAAAATAGTGGCTATTCTCTCTCACATCCAAATTATGAACCTCAAATGCAATATTTAGAGAAATACCAGTGTTTTTATGACACCTTTTTTTAACAGATGCTGTACTATAACAATTTCTAGAGTGCTCAAGAACACTGCTGTGGACATTTAACTGTTTTTCCTAATGCCAGATGCCACAACATAGTTGTGTGCTTCAAACAGTATAAAACATATCATTACTGTACCTTGAATAAAAACTCCTCCTAGCATAACAGGAATCAGTTTGCAGCACTTGAAGATGACTTGGGTTGGGTAATTCAGGTAGCCCAAGGAAGTGTTTGATAAGCCCATAGTACCCACAGTTAGAAAAGCTATTATCATGTAGGTTTTTCCTGGTATTCTGGAAGAGACAATTTTTAAAACTTTCATTGTGGGACCCAGTTCACAGTACTTTAAAGATGATGGCTTACAATGTGCTTCACTGATTTCCTACATGTGCTTCACTGTATGGAAGCATACATTTAAAAAGTCATTCGTTTCAAGGTGTAACACGGCTTATTTGTACACGATATTGATAAAAATCACAATATACTTTTACTGAATCATCAATGAGGAATCTCAACCATGTGTTAGAACAGTAAGATACTGAGATTCTAACTCATGTATAAATGCTGATCAAAGAATTTGTTTACAGTAGCTCTAGGTGTAGATAAAAACTATCTTGATTTAATTCATACAAAAAGAGATGATTTAAAAATATATAGGCCTCCCAACAGTTACGGCCCCAGTCACTAATGTTGTAAACTAACTTTTAAATTGCTGCTGTTAGCTAACTTTTCCATCCAGCATTAGGAAAAATGTGACCACCAGAAAAGTGAAAGAACTTCTCAAGAGCTAGTGCCTGGGCTTGACAACTCCATGCACAATGTTGCTACAGTATCTTAAAAATCACTATCCCTTTTTCCACATTACAATAGTCAGCTTCAGGTAAAGTTTCTGATGCTGTTTTTGTAACCTCTAACTTTTTTAACATTGGCTCTACTGGGGTTTCCTGAAGAAGAGTCTGAATTTGCTATCTTGAGAATTTTAAGCCATTAGTATGGTCATATGCTCACTCTGAATACTTATTAATAGTTTAAAATAATAATCTGGCATACTGGTGTGATGGACATAAAAAAGAATTATTCGTGTAATTTGATTATGCTGCGATGTAACCTACATTCAGGCATTTACACTGGCATTTAAATCAGATACAAAATCATACTTCCTCCATTTTTTTTTTTTTTTTTTTTTTTTTTTTTGGAGACAGGTTCTCTAGCCCAGGTTGCCCTCAAATTCCTTATGTAACAGGAAAACCTTAAGCTTCTTCTGATGGACTTTCTATGTTCTGGGATTATAGGCATATGCCCCGAAGCCTGGCACATGTGGTGCTGGGGAAGCCAGAGCTTTAAGCATGTCAGGCAAAGACTCTACCAACTGATCTATACCCAAACTCTATACATCTTTTATATGGGTAGACATATACTAAAATATTTTATCAGAAAATCAATTGAAACATATTATTTACCCTTTCAACTTTGACATTTTTCCTACTTAAGCATTAATGCAGGAGTAAACATTTAAAATCCAGTGCAAAGAACTGGTTCACTCATAGAGTAACCTTTAATTACTACAATTGTATTTCCTCAGCGTCCCTGAACTATGGTCAATTACAGTCCTTATCAGCAAAGGAGGAAACATCACTCTCACAGCTAAGTACAAAAACCAGAACAAAACCATAAATTTCCTCAAAGATAAACTGTGAACAATGGTGGCCAGAAAGCAAAAAAAAATTCCAGTCAGTTAATGTATGAGGAAAGGTTACAAAAGCAGAATACAGGTAGAAAGGGTTATCCTAGGCTCAGGGGCTCAGGCAGAAGTTCTAACCCCTAGATGAACTTTCTACCTTATAAAGATGCCAGCCTTCCTCCAGGTCCTGGCTCCTCATGGGTGATGAGGAAGGGCAATGGCTAAGAAGTTGTTATTTGGTGAGCAATAGCAGCACCGTGTTTCAAACATGGGAGCTGTGATGTTACTTCCCAAACACTCAAGCCCAGAGCTCAGACTTCCCAGGCCTTGACAGAGCTGATAAGACACAGTGACTAAACTCACAATCTTAACTTTTAAATCCTGTTCTCGTGCTAATACAGCATTACCTTACAGACTCGGAGAGAGAAAACAACTAAGCAGAGTATAGGTCAAAGGCTAAAGAGAGTAACATGCAAGGAGATTCAGAAGTGAAGTGCATTACAGACAAGGAACCCTGTGGCTGAATGAGACTTGTAAAGCATCTCTAAATATGTCAAGACAAACAGCTTCAGATCACAACACTATTGTCTTTAAGTCTAGAAATTCAGTCCTCAAAATCTTCCTATGTTTAAGTCAAATGCAAGTTATTTTATTTCAAATATTCTATGGTCACATGGCTAGGAAGATGAGGTAAATCTAGCCTTGCCATAGCTCATCTGGCTGGCCTTATAGGGAAGTGCTTCTCACCAGGCAGGCAGAGACAGGGAGACACCTCCTTCTCAAACCCAGCAGACAGAAGCTGTCGAACTTTCCGAGAGATAATGGATCCTTAGCCCCTCCCTCACTAGTAGTTCTGGGAATCACATTTACTTCCTTTCTAGTCTGAGTTTCGTTTGGAGTTTTAGAGCATGAAAGCAAGATATGGTGACATAACTATATCTGCTCTAACAACTTACCAGCAATGCAATTTGGGAAATAAAATCTATAAAGAAATTTGCTAGACTCTTCTAGTAGGAATTTTGTATAAATGGACTTGAATATTTAAAATTAATTAGTTACCTATGTATATTGAAACAATCACATGTAGAAAACTAAAAAGCCGTGATGTTTTTAAGGCACCAAACATTCATTGAGAAGATGGGATGTCGGTATTATATGTATTATCTGTTTACTGTCCACAGATACATGAATACATGCATCCTAGGCTCGATGAAGGATGCACACCTTCACTTACAGAGTGCACGCCCACATTCCTCACCACCTCTGTTATGGTCACAGTGTTACTGTGTTTTGTTTTATATGCCATTAAAGATAAACCAAAGTATTTTTTCAAATCTATATGGTTACTAATTTAAAAGATTTTGAAATAAGAGCTCTGTATTTAACAAAAAGAACTGCTTCTTCGGTATTTAGGAGTACAGATCTCCAGACCAAGACAAGAATGTGGGAAATGGACTTGGAGGGGGGCAGGGAAGCTCACAGGGCTGGGAGGAAGATGAGGGAAGGAGGGGCTAGAGCATGTGCACGCGCACACACACACACACACACACACACACACACACACACACACACACACCCCTGCTAAAGAACAAACAGATCAACTGAAAGAAATCTTGGACTTCAGGGAAGGCAGTTCAGCCGCCAGCTCCTCCTGACCTGATGAAGGATGCAGGATGAAGAGCTTTGATTTCAGGACGGAGGGTCCGCCAATAAGGATGAAGCCAAGCCACACAGTTCTGGCCATTGTTGGTGGGGGCTGGGGTGGCACAGGAGCGTCATCCAAAAGGGAAGTCAGTCCTGTGAAGACACAGGCAGCTCTACCCTTGAGACAGGCCAGAAAAAGCCTCTGATCCAGTGGTAGGTTTTGATGAGACTGGTGTTTCAGGCAGACAGGTCAGTATTGGGAGATGAATCTCATCCGGAGGGCAGGGGCTTGGCGCTGCCGTAAGGAAACCCACTATTCTAAACCTGTCTATGTGGGATGGCCTTACAACAGAGAGAGACAAGACACATAGAACTAAAGGAATATTCAAACCAAGAGATAGATGTGTTAAACAGCCACAAAGAAACACACACACACACACATACACACACACCAACACACGAGAGAGAGAGGGGTGGGGGGACATTTGTGTGAATGCACAGAATGACTTCAAAAGACCCGAACTCAATTATTGAACTCAATGGCATTACTGCATTACTCAAATAGCAAAATGTCAGATGAGACTTCAGAGTGTATTAGTCAGAGTGGCAAATAAAATTGAAGAGTTTGCAAACAAGCTGCAGGATAAAGTTGGAGCAAAATCAGCAACATTAAAAAAAGTTGAAAAAAGTGTGTGTATATGTAAGAGAGAGAGAGAGAGAGAGAGAGAGAGACAGAGACAGAGACAGAGACAGAGACACAGAGAGACTCAGTAAAATGGATAAAAAGTTTTTGGTAAGGGGGAAAATCAACAAGGAAAATGAGATTTTGAAAGAAGAAACTTGGAAACAAAAAACACTGGAAATCATTGCCAAGAAACCTGACCATGAGGAAGAAAGAGTTTCAGGGCTGGAGAGCTCAAAAGACAAACACTACTTTCCAATATTCATAAAGAAGACAATAAAGGGGTTTGACCTTACGCCCAAGAACTCTGCAATCCAACCTAAGAACTGTGGGTAGAAACTTAGGTAAGAATGGCAGGCACCAGCCCATAAAACCATAGCAGAAAATTTCACAGACCTAGAGAATGAAATGGCCAGCAAAACACAAAAGGTCATTCAGAACGCCACATAGATATGAGCAGATAAGAATGTCTCCCTGACACACAACAGCCAGGACAACAGAAATACAAAGAAACAGGATTAGAAGCCGTAAGAGGAAACGATCAGCTTACCTACAGAGATACAACTACCAGAGTAACACCAGGCCTCTCTCTCATCAGTGACTTCGAGTCAGGGAAGCATGGAGTGACAGTTCAAGCGTGCTGACCCATTGCTATGTTCAGCAGCATTCTTGGGAAACTGATAAAGGAATACAAATATTTGAAGATAAGCACAAATCAAGGCAGTTCATGACCACCAATGCAGCATTCCAGAAGACAGCTAAAGGAATATTATATACACAGGAAGATGTGTATATAATATAATACACATCTCCATAACACTCTCCATCATGAGAGACTAAGGGAGTATGACTTTCACAGAGGAGCAGACAACAAAGGAGATCTCAGAAGGAATCCATCATGCCCGATGCAGTAAACAGCAAACCCCTGACAGGAGGGAGAAAGAACAACCATCTAAGCAACAGAATTGCAGTGATTATAAAATCTCTAAGAATAGCTGACCTCAAATGGAGAAGACTACACCTCAATAATGAAGAGACAAAGAAACTAATGTTTCCAAGGAGCGTCTCTCTGGAGGATACCCACAGACTGAGAGTCAAAAGATGGAAGTCAGACTACCAAGCAAATGGAAACCACATACAAGGTGGTATAGCATTTTGATAGCTGATAACTTGAAATCAAATTAGGACAAACAAAAAGAAGGCCAGCACGTTGTAGTAAGGGGATCAACTGAACAGCAGTTATAACGACTGTGAATAAATATGCAGCAAACACTGTGACTCAGGACTACATACAGACATGAACAGGCGTTAAAAGTCACGTAGGTGTGAGTAGAACACAGTAGGAGATCCTACTGCCAGTTCTCATCTTTACACAGGTCATTCCAATTAAAACCTACAAGGAAACTTTAAACTATACCACTGTTCAAATGGATATAGCAGATATATTAGCTCAACATACATAAATTTATGTAATCTACCATATAAATAATCTTAAGAACAGAAATCAAAAGATTATTTCAATAGATGTAGAAAACAGAAAAGATCATGAACAAGATTCAGTACTCCTTTCTGATTAAAACTCTTTAAGACGATAGGAACAAAAGACATCTACAAAATCAAGGCTCTCTATGACAAACCTATGGTCAATGTTATACTCAAAGTGCTCAAAATCTTAGCTAGAGGCCAGCAACATGGCTCAGCGGATACAATCACCTGCTGAAAAGGCTGGCAGTCTGGGCTTGTTCCCCAGTGTAGACTCCTGAAAGTTGTCCTCAGACAGACTACTCTCACATGTTGTGACACTCAAGCTTTCTCTTCCTTCCTTCTGCACTGTTTGACACACACACAGTGCAATTTGAAAATTTAAAAGTACATACATTCTTTAGCTAGAACATAAAATGAAAAAGGACACACAAAAGAAAGAAGTCAAACCATCCTTATTTGTATACAACATGACCCTATAGTTAAAGAAGTTAAAGACTTCACCAGAAGATTCTTCATATGAATTTTATAAACCAAAACCAACCCTGCTAAGGAAGAAATGAAGAAAATTCCACTTAACAACTGTTTAGAAAAAACAAACTGACAAAAACAACAAAAAGAAACAGCTAACCGAGAAATAAATTTAACCAAGGAGTTCCTGAAAGACTGTTCCAATGATACTTGCAGATGATAAAGAAAGAAACTGAAGAAGACACTGGATTGGCAGAATTAATGAAAATAACTATTACTAAAACCGATCTACAGATTCAACACAATCCCATCATAATTCAAAAGCATGTTTTACACGATTAGATGAGATAGTCCTAAAAGTCTTTCTTCAGTGTAACAGACCTTGAAGCACTCCTAACAGAAAATACAATGCAGGGTGTATCACAGTAAATTGTACTATAAGGCCGTATTGATAAAAAGGATGACAGTGGACCCCGAAACAGATTTAGAACAACAGAATAGAAGAGATAGAAACACACAACTACACCAACTCATTTTTGACAAAGGTGTCAAAACAAATAATGGGAAAAAGGCAACCCCTTTGAACAATCAGTGCTGGGAAACTGGATACTCATGTAAAAGAATGACTAGATCCAAATCCCTCACCCTGGATAAAAATAAATTAAAAATAGATCATAGACCTTAATATAAGACATGGTGTTTATATTAATATAAGAACTGTTAGGAGAAAGCACTTCAAGATACAAGTGTGGGCAGTGACATTAGTCCTGCAGGACAGACTCTGAAGAGCAGATAAACCTTATCACACAAAACTAAGGACAACAGCCACCAGAGTAAAGATAGCCTGTGAGGTGGGGGGAGGGGGAGGAGAGAGGGGGAGGGAAGAGGGGGGGAGGGAGAGAGAGAGAGAACATCTGTGTTAACTATACGCCAGACAAGAGATTAATCTTGAGAATTATATTATCCTTTCCTTCCCTTCAATTAAGCACCATAAAACTTAAGCACCATAAAACAAATCAAACGGTCAAGAAAGGGGCTAAGAAACTGAACACACAGTCCTCGAGAAGAAAAGTAAATGGCCAGGAAATATTTGAAAACATGGTGAATGTCCTCAGCCATGAAGGAAATGCAGGTTCAACCTGCTCTGAGAGTCGACCTCAACGCAGCCAGAATGGTCACCATAGAGAAAGCACATGGCAGGAAGTGCGGGAGAGGGTGAGGGAAAGAGAAATGTTTACACACTGCTGGTGGGAATACGAGTGGTGCCACCACTATGGAAATCAGTAAGGGTTTCCTAAAAAGATGAAGAATAATATCACAGCACATGACCCAGCTCTGCCACTCCTAGTCTACTGAAAGGATGATGTGCGGCAGAAGTCCTTGACATCCATGACATCTGCACATCCATGACATCCTGGCTAATCTCAATAGCCAGGTAAGAGAACTAGCCTAGACATCTGACAACCTGTGAAAGATGAAGAAAACAAGGTGTGTCTACGTAATGGATGGTGCTTTATTAGCCATGAAGGGAAATGGAATCAAGACACCTGCAAGAAAATAGATGGAGCTAGTATCCATTCTCTTGTCCCTCATGTAGGGTACCTGAGGTGATGTACGGGGAGGCACTTGAAAGTAGACATGGGACAATGAGGATGAGGGAGAGATCTTAGGTGGGGAAGAGGAGGAACATGACAGGGTAAACACCTGTGACATAAAAGCAGGAGAGGGAGGGAGGGAGGGTCAAGAGCAGAGCAGGTAAGCTAAGGGATGCAGTGGGGGATGGGATGAACTAGAACAACATGATGACATGTGTCCATGAGAAAGCCAGAAGGAAACCCTGACTATTAACTAATTAAAAATACAAAGATCTCAATTACTAGACACTTCATCCCAATGTAGCAGGACATAGCCCACAGAACAGTAATTCACACTTCAATAACTACTAGGAAACTCTGGGATGCTGGTACATTGAATCTTGTGCTAAGTATATACTTTTTTTGGTCTAGTTATGAAACTTTGTACCTGAGCACTGTGTCTGGGGGAGTGTGCTCAATCATGAACTGACCTGAGCTCTATTGTGACACTGCACTTAAAGCAGGGAATCTACCTTTCACCAGTGCACAAAAGAAATCGATTTGTTATTTTAAGTAGCAGTTTATAGTGATGAGGACCCATGATCAGGTGTTAGCAGAAAACACAGCTCATGCACACTCAGCAAGCTGACTTTTCTTTTCCACATTCAACTGCTGAGAGCAATGTTAACTCCCCAGAAAGCCAAAGATCACATACCTTCTCCTTTTGTCCTGAGTGAGCTGGAGTTCTATTAGGCCAAATACAGAGTAAAATGCAAACTGTACTAAAGTAAGGTACCAGCCGTAAGGCTTAAAGCCTTCCATTGAAAATATCAACTCCTGTTGAAGACAATTGAGTTTGTTAGGTTCGAGGCAGAGAGGACTTCCAGTCAATGTTCTAAGCACATTTTAAAAGAAACTAAGTCATACTCCCAACTCCATTCCACCTCCATTCCCACCAAATCACAAGGCTTCATAAGATCACACAGGCATACAAATCAACAGAGAACTAACTAAAATGTAACATTTTCTTATGCCTCTCCATTAAAAATTTTTTAATCTTTTTAAAATAAAATAAATAAAAATAAAACAAAATTAAAGTTTCCCCAAACAAAACAGGTGGCCAATTTAAGAACCTACACGCAAAGTGCATGTCACTAAGACCGAGGCATCTACAAGCTGCTTCTCTATAGGAAAATGGTTCAAACTTCAGCGTTTTCAAAATTCTGTGTCAGAGTCTATAAAAATCTTCCTTGTACAGTAGGTGTTTAATTTCCCTACACAACATGTAAGCACTTCCTTCTTTTCTTCCTTCCCTTTGCTTTTTTGAGACAAGGTCTCATGTACACAAGCTAACCTCAAACTCAGTACCTAACCTAGAGTGACCCTGAACTTCTGATCTTCCTGCCTCTATGTGCGCAGCACTAAGATTCTAAGTGTGCACTGCCATCCTGTTTATGAAGTGTGGAGAAATGAGCCCAGGCCTTAGTGCATACGAGGCAAATGCTCTATGAAAAGAGCTAAATTCCCAGCTCTTAAATACAGGTATTTTATTACGAAAAAACATGTATGTTAGTTACTAATTGGCCATGTTAGCAAATCAGTAAGCGGACATTAACCAATGCCTAACTCATTGCCTTTTTAAAAATCAGTGTGTGTGGGGGGGGGGGGAGGGGGAGCGCCCAGCAGAGACACAGAGGCAGAGAGAGAGGTGGCCCAGTGCACTTTCTAGCATCTATGCAGCTCACAACCTCTTTCCATTCCAATTCCAGAGCATGCAAGGGCCCCTCTAGCTTCCTTGGGCAACAGACATGAACTCAGACACATAAAAAGTAAATGAATACATTTTAAAGATGAACACATGACCACAATTATTCCTTAAATATTTACAAGTTTACTTTCATAGTTTTAATTTCGTAAGATTTCTTTCCAACTTAAGATATTTAATTTGCAGATTCTGATCTTTATTCTTAGCAGCCCCTTTAGGAGGCCATTATTCTATAAACATCTCAAGCTAGAGTCA
Source organism: Rattus norvegicus (assembly GCF_021556685.1). Lineage (NCBI taxonomy): Eukaryota > Metazoa > Chordata > Mammalia > Rodentia > Muridae > Rattus > Rattus norvegicus. Next base: position 25,776,586 of record NC_141550.1, on the reverse strand, counting down.
CCCTGTAGCCCATATAAAAATATTATGGTGAAAATAAGTACTCAAAACCAACATGGACAGTAAGTGACAAATCACTAACAGTCTTATTGATAAATGACTATTTTTTACCTGTAAGTATCCATAAATTAGGTAAAACACAAAAACTCCAGCCACACATATGAGAAACTGTGTGAGCTTCTTAAACCTGCTGAGGTTCACGCCCAGCACCACGACGTCCTCAACCGACTTGATGTGTGGCGACATTGTCTGGGTTTTGGAGGGCACAGTGATGGAGACATACTTCCTGGAGTTGTTGAACTTGAGGTCCATGGTTTCTGCTTTGCCGCATTCAAGGCCTGCAACCTTGTCTCTGCTCTTCTCCACTGCTGGGCCCCGTCTTGCTGGCTGGGCCTAGAGCAGGGAATAGCAGTTATGGTAAACTACTTTGTCTATGGAGTATCAGATTCATGTAATAATCCCAAGTACACTTTAAAATGTATGGACTTAACATTCACTTACTGGATATCGGTGTTACCACCCACACAGGCAAATACAAGAACCCATCCCCTATACTCATGCAGCATTGGACAGCATCATATTCATCTCCATAGCAACCCAAACTAGGACTACACATGGTAGTATGTGTTTATCATCTAGTGTATATCTAACTCTAATAAGATGTAACATAGTCTCAGATTATGTAAAAGAATAAAGGGTGATGTCTAAGGGCTGACATACAGTCTATTTGCTACTCAAGTTTTACACATAAATGTGAAACCGAGGTGTGAGATTTAGCTAGAACACTCGGTAGGCTTAAAGAAAAATGTGCATAGTCCAGGCTGGCGATGAAGCGACAGTCCTCCTGCTGTAGCGTCTTGAGCACTATGATTAGAAGCATGAGCCATCATGACTAAGAAGACCATCTTACCATGGAGGAAACCATTCTACTTTAACGTCTTTGGAAAAGGCAGAAAATATATCATCTTTTGTTGGCCAAAATATGTGAAGGCACCACCTATGACTGTCAGTTTCCCTATGCATTCACATAAATGGAAAATAGAGAATTCCATGTAAACACTAAAGAAGTGCAGAATCATGGAACACGCACAGGAAGGAAGGGCCGTCTTCCTAAACAGTCTCGCTGCTGGCATTTCAGGGAGTGCAAATGTGAGGGCAGGAGGGAACAATTTTGGCAGGAGCTTCACTTAGAAAATAAACTATCATGTGACTGCTTCTAGTTAGCGGAGCTGCTGACATGAAGGAGACCTCATTAGTCAGACCAATGGGGGGCAAGAGTCGGTGTACAATCAAACTAGTACTACATAAGCACCAAAACATATGCATGCCGTATGCTTAAGTACCTTCTTTATTCTGCCTTCCCTTGCTGTGCCTCAATCATTTGTAGCTCTGTAGGATTTTCTTATGCCATAATGTAGGACATCCATGAAACAGAACTGTCACGATAAGCCATGTTTTAAATTGCCTGCCTCCCACTGCCCTGTGTTTCAGTGCTGAGGGGAAAATGTTCTGGCCTGCTTTCTATGTGCATAGAGCACAGGGCACAATTTAAACAAGCATACATTCTGAGCTTCTCTTCCCTCATTTCTTTCAGTAAAGGGCCTAACTCGCTCATCTATTCCTGAGTCCAGATGATTCCCAAATGCCCTCCTGTTCATGGTGTCCCTTCGGCTTGGTGTCTTCGTTCTTTGGATCAGATTTAAGTTCAGGGTTGACACTCCCTCTCTGCTGTGACACCCTTTCATTAATCCCTCTGGTTAGAAGAAGACAGAGGCAAGAGCAAACCTTACTAGTCTTTGCACCTTGGTATCTAACACACATTTTTTTATCCATACCAGAGAACAAATAAACGGATACACCTATGACAGCCATTCTCAAACTCTAGCTCACAGCACCCCTCACTTGGACACAGTGTTTGAAAGGACTAGTCTTGATTAGCAAGACTGAGAATCCACATAAGACCAGGGAGGAGAATGGAGATAATGATGCTACAGGTAGGGAAACATGAATATACAGAGTAAGTCTCATAAAATCCCTTTACTACTTTTACTGACTTGGAATATTTCTCCAGAAGCCAACTCTTTCCCGACATTGCTCTCTTCTGAAATGTTTATAGTTGAATAAAATGCAAAGTACATAGCATCAACCTAACTACAGCTAACAGTACAGGAAGGACCCCATGATTGGGAACTGAGGCCTGAGCTATGGAGCCACCTGAGGAGTCTTGGGCAAAGTAACCTCTCCGAGAGTCCAGTTCTGTATCTATACTGGGCAAAGTAAAATGTAGTGATTAAAGAGCTTCCGCGGAATCTAGGAGATAAATGTAAAAGTGTGCAGCACACAGTGTGACAGCCCAGGGATGTTAGGTTTTATCATTCAACTTTTCAGAAACACTGTTGAAGTGGTCTGGCACGATTAAGTTGACTCACCCTCCTGACACGAAGTAGGGAACAGGGATCTGGATTTCCCACCTAGCCTGCCCCACAAATGTCTCTTCTATCACCCACCACTACAAAAGAAGTAAGACATCAAACTGACAGATTCTCTTGTGCTCTAACAAACAAGTGATCAATGTGATTCCACCCCATTCTCCTCCACCACATCGACACTCCTACACATTTCCTGGCAGTCTTAGGAGCTGCAGCTCTAGGCTGCATGCCCACGGAATGCCTTCAGCATTACCCTTTTAAAACGTGTTCAACGCCACACTCATCTCTCCTGAATCCCCTACCAAGCCCTTGTGATGACCAAGGGAATAAATTCACTGTCACGGCTAACATGATGTCTCAGTACAACAAAACCTGCCCTTTAAGTCTGGCATTTAGTGTGCAGCTTTACGCTACATTACAGTGAACACTGGTCAGAAAGCATGATTGAGGAAGGCCTCTGCTACTCTCAAACTCTGATCCCCGATGCTTGCAATCTCACTCCTGTTTCTATTATTAATAATTGGTATTGTTATCTAAAGAATCAGAGCCATACTGGAGGGATGGCTCTGGGGTTAAGAAAGGTTATTGCTCTTGCAGAGGACCCAAATTTGGTTTCCAGCATCTGTATTAGGAAGTTTGCAATTATCTATAACTCTAGCTTCAGCTTCCCATAAGATCCCTCTCATGCACATATCCACAAATGCATTCGTGTACATGTACACATACACACACACACACACACACACACACACACACACACTCTACAAATAAATGTTAAAACAAACAAACAAACAGGGACAAAGTCCTTACAGTACAGGGGAAAAGCCTAAATTACAAAGAGAATTTAACACCAGCCTAGGCTACAGAGATATTGTCTCAAACAACCCAAACAAACAAAAGCTCAAGAACAGAATTAAAAGTTTTCATATCAAATAGTCAATATCTTGCTTTAGAAATTCACAATAACCTCTGAAACTAAAAGAGAAAGAAACCATGCAAGTGGATCGCTGCCTCAGGTCATTCCTGAAACTCAACACTGAGCACATTGAAGGTAGACATAAACAGCTAAAACGGAATTAAAAGAATTACTTGGAGTAAGCACATACTGTACACACAGACACACGGACAAACGGACACACACACACACACACACACACACACACAAACTCAAACAATCGGAAACTGGTGATGTTGCCTTACAATGACACACTGAAATAAAAGCTTATTTCTTTATACAAGTCTGTGTGTATATGTCCCAGATGGCAAGTGGCGGTCAGAAGACAACTTCTGGGAACTGGTTCTCTGTCATTTCACGTTGTTGGTTCTAAGGACCAGACTTGGCCTCCAGTGCTCCTACCTGTTGCGCCATCTCCCTGGCCTCGCCTTAGCTCTTACCCTTGTCTTTTTCTAATGTGAAAGAGAAAAGCCTTCTATTACAAAGTTGAAAAGCAAAGAAAACGTATCATGTGCACAGCCTGGAAAAGTCCCAGCTTCCCCGGCTCCCACAAGGGGGTTCCAGGTGCGAAGTGAGATCACAGAGCAGAAAAACAATTCTGTGATTTCTTCTGTACCTTATCACACAAAGGGTGAGGGACTGGTGATTTCTGAAACTCCTTTCCCCTCAAGGGCTAACATTAGGATTTAAAGTAGACTTTAAGCAGAAGTGATGTTATCTAAAAACATTTTTCAAATGTTGTCAGTGTCTTTTCCCTCCAAGATTCAAACTATTTCAAATCACTTGTAAGAGAAACATTTAGCTAAAATTCGGGATTCTGACAATCTAGTGTAGAAGTGGCAGATGTTATTCTTTAAAATACAACAGGACAAAACAAACAACTCTTGATAGCAAACTAATAAAAATCTTTCAGTGGTTTTCCGGAAGAAGAGAAAAGGAAGGAGGAAAGAAGAAAGACAGACAGAAAGATGGACAAACAAGAAAGGAAGGGAGGAAGGGAGGGGAAGAGAATTCAGCTGCAAAGCCAGAGAGAGAGAGAGAGAGAGAGAGAGAGAGAGAGAGAGAGAGAGCACAGAGAGACTCTGAGTTCAGCTGCAAAGCCCAAAGTAATATACTGGGATTTCAGCGACATAAACTTAACAGCTCTGCAAGAACAGTCAATTCACCGCAAGGCAAATAAACACTGGATAACGGAGAGACCGGACACAGACCCGGAAGTGGCTCTGAACTGCAAACACAGTCAAGGGAATCCGAGAGACCGAGTCTCTGAGCACGGAGAGCAGGCTACAGGAGTGCGGGCTGGGGTTCTCAGGCCAGGAGGGGAGGATGCTCTTCCTGGAAGCGCGCGCCCCTGCTACCCCTGACAACTCCGACGGCGGCGTCCGACACCTTCTCTATAGACACCGTGTGGGCACCCACCCGAGTGCTGCCTAACGACGCCTGACCGCGCGGCAAGGCCCCCTCCCAGCTCAGCCGCTGTCACCTCCTCCGCATCCACCTGTCTCCGGTCCTGCTCTCTCGACCGCCACCTCGGCCGCCACCTTCCCGGAAGGTCTCCACAGGCCGGACACCTCGCGCCACTTCCGCCTATGCGTCTTTTTGCGCGTGCGCCAGCGTGCGGCCCCGCCCCCTTGGCCGGCCCTCTGCTGTTTCTACCTCTTGCGCATGCTCCTCCGTATTCTGAGGTTGGGTCCTGTCCATCTGGTAGAGTCTGCGTCCCAGTTGACTTAAGGAGATCGTTAGCCGAGGCGTGGGAAGGAGACCAAGTTTAGAATGTTCGAACCGGATCTAAGCAGCCTGAGCTACCCTTTCCCCAGCCTCGGTCTTTTGATTCAAAAGAATGATGTTGCTTCTTGATTCCTTTTCCTGTTCCAGTTCTCCAGGACGCATTCCTGCCCTTCTGGCTAAGGTGGACTGAAGAAATAGGGAACCGACGTCACATGCCCTTACAGTGATGATGCTTTGTAATTGGCCAGAAATTAACCAGGATTGTGTTGACGGGCCACTCACTGCTTAGAACATAAATCCCTAGCTTGGAGTCTGACAAATATTAAAAGATCTATGATATTTGATCTCCAAATATCATAAACTACCCCACATTGAGAGCTCACCTACAGTTACTGAGATACAAAGAAGAAAATGCCAAGGTGGGTTTGGCGATAAAAGTTCTTACGATTACCATAACCAGTATAATATTCGAGAGTCTGCTTTGGTAGGAAAAGAGGTGGATAGTGTCAACAGAAATTTTACAGTCCAGTCTGTTGCATATAAGTGTTAAAACTTCACAAGAATTACACAGGAAGAGAAACATTTGTGCCTTGTGAGTGAAGCTTGTAAGCGGTGAGGGGGAAAAGGTCCAGCTAGACAGATTAAAAATACAAACCTTGCTAAGCCAGTTTTGTTTGAAAGTTGAAGCTAAAAGAAGAAAAAAAGAAGGAAAGAAAAAAATCCTAAAGAGAATAATAAAGCCGGTTTAGAGATGTCATTCTGTCATTCAACAATAGCAAATAGTAAAACAACTGTTAGCCAAAAAGAAACATTTATCAAACATCTGTTGAACGGGCATATGTGTAGGTTATTCATTAGCATAATTTATAAACAGCTTTTAAGGGCTTCCTGCCCATAAAGAATTAGAGGACACAGGTGAGAAGGTAAATGGTTATTATATAAACCTGGAATACAGGAGGGGTCAAGGTCTATCCACTTCTCTGGGCAATCATAGTAGCCTATTTTGTTTGTACTTCCTTACAGCCTAATTCTGCCCAACGGCAGGATCTGATGCTGTTTTGCTCACAACCCTTTAATGGCTTTTACCATCCCATGGAAACCTAAAACCCTTCCCATGGTTTGCAACTTGTTCTTGATGGGTCATATCCAAACAACATTTTCGAGTTCATCTAACCCGGGCCAGGCACAACATGCCTCATGCTTCACATTCCCTGCTCCTTTGGCTTGGCACATTGCTGTCAGGTACATCCACTGGGGGTGAAAATGAAGCATTTACCAGCTGTTGTTGTGGAATTACGGAGGAAGTTAGTGATAGAATTGCAGGTGAGAGCAGCCCTGTTTGCCAATAGGAGCAAGGGGACTGCAGTTAGGACCAGCCAGAAAGCTAGAGCGGAAAAGGGGTTACCATTGCCTGTGGACTCATGAAAAATGCATGCTCTTCATGTGAAGACAGACGTGCAGTCTCAGCATGTTGATTGCTTTGACTAACCACAGAACAAACAGAAGAACCAAGGAACTGCTCCCACAAAAGTTAACCTCATGCCCAAACTCTTTCCTTGAGGGAGAAACAGGTCCCACGACACTGGGCGAAGAATACTGTATTGCCACTGTGAGTTTTTTCAGTAAGTGTTCGTCTCCCAGTGCACTTGAGCCTGTTTGCACTCGGGCTTACTCTGTGGTGAGCACCAAGTCACCAAGGGCCATTGGGCATAGACGCTGAGTTGATACTGATGTTAAAGACTCAAAGTGGAGGCCTAGTGGTGAAAGGTATACTGGCCGTAGTCTGTCTCACAAGGATGTCCCCAACATCCTTCAGAGAATAAGTGATGTTCCTGTGCTTAACAACAGATAAGGTCTTCGCTGATCTGTGCTGACCGTTGATGCTAGGAAGGGGCAGGTGGAAGCTCTAGAAATGATCTACCTCTTAGAGTCCAAGGTAGGAAATTGGATACTAATTGCACATACAAGGAAATTGAGAGATTTCATTACTAGGCAGTCTTGAAAATTGTTCAGAAGGTGTTCTCTTCTATTTTTGGTTGTGAACCTAGCCTTTAACAGCTGGGCCATCTCTCCAACCCAAAGTGTTCTCTTTCTTCTCCATGGCGAGGTGCCAACTTTTCAGCCAATCTGTGCAGATATTGTCTGCTGGACCTGGGATTCTGAGGAACGGAAAGAATGGGGCCGACTATGGTGTAATGCTGTAGATATTCTTATTCCAGCTTCCTTGTACAAAAGCACATGAGTGGAACCAAAGAAAGCAATAATCCAAGCAAGGATTGTTTGAGTTCAGAAAAACATGACCAGAAAAACGTGTAAATAAATGTCGGTAAGCACATACTAAATATTAACAGAGCAGCCCTTTCCCAGAACTTTCTCAGGACAAAGCAATTGAAACACAATTGCCTGACACATATTATAGATTATCTCTGGAAAAGCATGAAAGCAAGGAAAGAAGGCCGTATCCAGATTGGGTTCTATATGATCTAACATCCAACAAGAACAAACATGTCTTAAAATTCGAATGGAAATGTTTGTCCCAGGATGCACCAAACTATGTTCAATAACAATCCAGGGGACAAAGTATGCCGACTGTAAAATGCCCTCTGCCTTTTTTTCCTGGAGCTTCTTTCACAGTTCCCCAAGGCATTGCTCACCATTGGTCATTCTTTTACTACGTTCCCAAAATAAGCCTCTGAGATCAGATGCTAATTGTCCTTAGGAAATTCAGAGGTAGCATTGTCAGCAAAGACTTTAAACATATGGGGAGGTTGCCATGAGTTGTTTGGTCCTCTGCAGTAGTTAGGTAAGCCACGATGCGCACTGCTGGACTCTAGTAAACCTCTCCAAGTAGCTCCAATTGCAGCTGCTGTGAAATAAGTGAGGTTCTACAAGAATGCAAGTTTTTATGTGGTTATGAGCTGGCAGATCCTCCATTAGTAACGTAGAACAAGATCAGTTGGCTCCTTCATGAAAATAACTGGAGTCTGCATGCACGAACTGTTTCTAGGCTTAGAAAAACTATCCTGCTTGCACTAATGACCCAGCCTTGCAGGAATCGTGATTGACGGAAAGGGTTGCAGCTTACTTTGTTTCTTGCTGGGGACAGCATATGGTGACAGGGACTATCAGCAGCAGCAGGCGAGGGTGGAGACATCTCAGAAGCCCACAGCAGCTCCTTGTAAAAAAAGAATGGCATCTGGGACCCTGAGAAGCAGGAACACATCCCTCCAGGGGGTTTGCCATCAGAAATAAGGGACTGTCCACAGTAGACTGGGATGGAGACATCTCAGTAGCCTGCAACAGCTCTTTGCAAAAGAAAGTTGGTCCCATTTCTCCTAACCTTAGCCCTGGACAACGGCTGTATAGATTTCATTTGTGCATGACTGCTTTTCAGTTGGCCTTGATGTGCATAATTATTCTGTTATATCTGACTATATCTGACTTTCCTATTTCTTTCTCCTTCTGCTCTGGTGAGTTCTGTGAATCTAGATGTTCCTTGATGTAATGATTCTCACACAATTAAAAATTCAGGCATAGGGACACAGCACAGCACAGTCCTATTGGCCCAGGTTCAACATATTCTTATTTTGGTTATCTCAACCAACAATTTTGAGACAGAAGTGTGCAGGTAGCAGAAGGTAGATAAGGGAGAGACCATTCAGAAGAAAGGCATTCCAAATCTCTTTATGGAGGTTGTTGCCCTTTGAAGTGGGTGTAATTTTATCAGGACTGAAATCTCAAAAGCATTTCCTGTATAGAGATCAGTAGTTTGCCTTAAAGGAAATTGCTAGCACTCTTGAAGTTGTTCTGTTCACAGTCCCTCTGCCAGTGCTCTAATCTGATAAACATACACACATTTCTGACAGACCACCACTGACCACAGACAACACTCCTGGTAAGAAGACGACACAATGGGGCATATAACTAAGGGATACATTGGTTCTGCCACACATTAACACCTGAATGTCACTGGTTTAGGCGAGCATCCTCTTAGAGTACCAACAATGCTCCTTCACCAGGAACAAAGACCTTAGCAGGATGCTGATGCCGTTGTCTGAGATACAGAACCAGAAGAATGTACTCTCCAGTAGTTAGAGTAGTCACAGCCTGAGATTCGAAACTTAGAAAAGGAATAGCTCTTCTCATTGGGAGTTCCAATGGCTCGGTAACAGAATTTGTGTCACCTCTTTCTCTAGGTCAGAAGTTCTGGTTTCTGTGGAAGAAGAGTTCTACATCAGGCTTCCCACAAAGCACCTTGCCTGGATAGGTTAGAGATGTCCAGACCTTCCAGTTCCCAAGCATACTCTGCTCCCTGTAAGCAAGCATCCAGCCTGGATGAGTCCCTGCTGCATAGTCTGCTGAGCGCTGCTTGCTCCTGCTGGTCAGCTTAGAGTTCTTTATTCTTCTCCTGTACAGGTCCACTGCCCTCGACCCACCCCACACAAACAGGTTAAAAGGCAGTGGACCTTCCTCCTCCTGTATGAACTTTCATCACATGGCATTTGCACTGACTGGATAGGTTGGAGTTTCCCAACCCTCTTCCCTACAATGGATTTCTGCCTTCCAATAGACAAATCCTCGTCAAGCATGTTGGATGTTTCAGGGTGTCCAGCACCCAACCACAATTTCCTCCACCACAGTTGGAGAAGCTAAAGGCAACACCTCCTTTCCTTCCTCCAGTACACATCCCTACCTCTATGTGCACTCCCCAACTGAGCGAGTGAAGAGACAAAACCCACCCACACCCGGTACACATGCGCCATACTCTTTAAACACCCTGGCTCATAGTTAGAGGAAACATGACCCCAGCCCTTACAAATGTTCCTACGACACTTTATGAGCCATAGTCCTTGAGGTTAGAAGATGCACAGCATCAGTGCACTCATGGTAGTGATTATGGCTTATGAATTCATAGGCCTTGTCTCCCTAGTAAGCCAAGATCAGCCACGGCTGCTCCATCCACAAGTCAACACCAATCAATGCTCTCCAGCAACGCTTAGTCAAGACCCACAGAGCAGAGGAAACGCCGTGCACCTTAACAAATGCGCACTCAACCCAGGGTTTCAAGAAAGTTTTAGCTAACAGACTGCACCAGTAAAACCCAGCATAAATGCCACCCACACCAATGTGAGAAGCCAAGACTGTCTTCTCCAAAAATCACTAATCTCATAGCGACGGCCTGCAGTAGCAGTGATATAAAAGAAATTACAAAGAAATGTTTTTTGAAAAATGTTTAGTGATCTCAAAGAAGATATGAATAAATTTAAAAAGAATGCAATGAATTGCAAGACCCTGTGCCTTGAGTTTAACTTGATAACAATAACATTTCACAAAGTAACCACTTGGTGTATGTGTGTATATGCATATGTATATGTATGTATATGTGATTATGTGTATGCATGTGTTTAAAGTGTTTAAATGTACTCATTAGGAATTAGGTATTTACTAGATCTATGTGTATGTGTATATGTGCCGGGAGCCAAGCCGCTTACACAACCTCTGTCTCAGGAATGTTTCAGGACTATCAAGCCCACTTACACCCTCTGGGACTAGTGTCCGTTCTTACCACTTTTACAACTTCCATCTCCAGCCATCTGTTCTTATCAGACTGTACCTGCAACTTACGGTTTAGGGCTTTAGGGAGAGTGGTGACAGTAGTGAAATTGGTCCTGGGTCCTGGGTGACCTTCCCCAGGTCCCCTGCTGGTCTTTATAGGCCACTGTTTTCTCAAGTTTGAGAGCTTGATCAGAACACAGATTTACTCTCCTTTGCACCTCCTGTCCCCCATTCTTTTGCCCCCTCCCAGGTCTCCACTGAATCCCTGCAGGCCTAGGCATATATGTGTTAATGTGTATCTAGGCATATGTATAAGTATGTTTATGTATATTTGTGTATGTACGTGTACTTATATGTGGTTTATATTTATGTCTATATATGTGTATGTATGTATATATGTTTATTCTATCTGTGTCTGTATATGTTTATGCAATCAATACATATGCATATATGTAAATGTGTGTTAATGTGCATGTATGTATATGTATATATGTATATGTGTTTGTGTGTATTGTATATATGTGTATGTGTGTTTATGTGCATGTATGCATGTGTATATGCTTGTGTGTATGTATATGTGTATGCATTTATGTATATGTATGTATATATGGTATGTATATATGTCTGCCTGTCTCTCCACATTGTGATTACTTTGATATGCTTTAGGTCTTAGTGACAACACAAGCCAGTGTTTCTGATAGAAATGCTATGAATCACATGTATTCACTAGGCATTTAGGTTCTGTGATACAGAATGAAAATGTTACTTCATATGCCTTCTTATAACGTAAGTCTATTGGATTCCTCTAGAAAAAGAAAAGGTTGCTGGGACCAACATAGCTTGGAGTAAAGAGGAATGGCAGCATCGGATTTGTTCCACTTCACCCCGCTGTAATGAAGGAGATGGTGTTCTTCTTACCCTTGGTCTTCATGCTTGGGCTTATGTGCAGCAGGTAGTGAGGTAATTATTAGAGCAGGTCCACTATCATTGTTGAAAGCACCCATGATATCATTCACAGTTTTACATTTTCATGAAATCTCTAGTCTGTCATATGGTGTCATTCTAGACGAAATTTGCAAAAGGATGAAAATGTAAAGACAATACTATTAAATGCAGACAAATGGGGGGTTTATTTTACTTCTGTATTTGTACATGTGTAGTTATGTCTTGGTTTGTCTTTCATGGCGGAGAACAATTTAAGGACTGAATCAAACTAGATCATGTCATCTCCTTACAGTCAAGAAGTAAGCCGGTAAATGACACTGAAGGACAAAGAGGGTTCAACAGCCATGATTTATCCACTGATGAGACTTTAAATTCAGCATGTATTTTGTAACCTTCTTAGTCTACTTGCTATTTATAATTGTAAAATTACATTTAAAACATATTCACATAATTAAAATTTGTATTATCAAAGCACAAGTGGTAAAAGTCTAATCACACATTTAGTTCTTTGAATTTTCCTATCCTGTGGCAGCTGATGGAACTTGGAGGTTCATATTCTTCCTGCAATAGCATATGCATAAGAAATGCCAGCCAATGCTTTTACTTTTTAAAAACGTAAGATATTCATAAAATGGATGACCTTCTGTATCTTCCCTTTATCTAAAGTTACATTTTTGAGATTCCTTTTAGGTTATAGGTGAAAAAACCTGTTTAAATTGTGCAGCATGTAAGAAGTTCCTCCCCCCTCCCCCGTGGAAAGGTTTAATGAGAGAAGAAGAATAGAAGAGGAGAGGAATAAAGGCCAGCCATGAGCACGTGGAGGGAAGCAGAGAGGGGAATGGGGAGAGAAGGGACAGGGACAAAGGGGAAGAGGACAAGAGAACAGGGAAGAGGAGAGAAGAAATAAGTTCCTTTTTAAAAAAACTTTTATTGATTCTTTGTGAGTTTCACATCATGCACCCCAGTCCCACTCATTTCTCTGTCCCTTCATATCTGCCCTCTGCCCTTGCGGACAAAGGAAAGCATAGAAAACATCTCATCTTGGAAGCTCTAGTGTGCCCCACAGTATACCCCTTTGTCCACATCTTTTTACTTGCAAATGTTCATTGGTCTGGTTTGAGGACTCTGGCTTCTGCTACACTATCAATATTGGATCTTCACTGAGACTCCACCTCGTGTCATGGAGATCCCGCAGCTTTGGATCAGCAGCTCTGGCCCCTTCACATGCTCCAACATTTCATAGATGATGTGGATTTGGGGGTGGGCCAACTCAAAGCCCCAGATCTGGGTCTGTGGGGTAGCTAAGTTGGTCAGCCTGCTGGCTCTCTGGTATTCTCATCAGCAGGGTAGGATTTCCAGCACTGTCCTGGCCAGCTCACTCAAAGCTGTCACAGTAGGGGGCAGAGTCAGCTCTCCAGGGGCTCACCTGGACTCCAGTGCCACCAGAACTTGCTGCAGTGTGCTGCCCAGTTGAGGCACTCTCCCAAGTTGCTGCAGCCAGTGAGGCGCTAGGCCAGCAATCCAGTGCTCACGTCCTCTGAGCCCACTCACCTACACCATCCCCTTCCCTAATCCTCCCATCATTCAGAGCCAACTCTACAGTGCTGCTAAGGTGAGGAGGCCCAGGATGCTGCAGCCAGTGAGGTGCGGGGCCAGATCTGCATAGTCCTTGGACATCTACATGGTCCCAGGAGGATGCCCAGAGTGGGAACACACACATGGTCTCTACTGGTAGTACAAGCCACAGACATCCACTCAGACCCCTTCCCCTGCATGACCATGGACCCAGGTGTGGCCCTCAGCACCACAGACTGGGACTTCACCATGGCCTCAGGTGGCAGGGCTGGCTGCTCATAATAAGTTATTCCTCTCCAGCCTTGATCTTCTGTTCCCCCTCTCTTTACAGTGCTCAAACTCTTCTGCTTCTCTTCCTCTCTCTTCTATCTACCTCATACTTGCACATTGTAGTGGCTCCTCCTGTGGGTGGACCTCACAGCTGTCAGGCCTCTGGGTGACCTGCTCTGCCTTTGCCCCTAGGTATCTATAGGACACCCATGTGTGTCACAGTGTAAGGCTCCATGATTCACCAAAGAAGGATGCCTGGACTCAAGTACTATGCAAAAGCAAAGAGCATTTTATTCTGTAGAAGTATAGCATGCTGGAGCCTACCATCTACCAAGATAGAGGTGCCCTAGTAAGCTCACAGCCTCAATTTAAAGCACATTAGGGGAATTCTGAGGAAAAGGGGTAGATGACCTTTGTGTTAATCTGTTGGCTTTATCTCTAGGGACATTCTAGAACCATTGTTGAAGTGTGGGGGGCTGGAAACCGTTGCTGGGGAAGTCTGGAAACTGTTGCTGAGGAAGTCTGGAAACTGTTGCTGAGGAAGTCTGGAAACTGATTCATTGCCCTTGCCTCAGGCCAGATGGCAGGGCAGTAGGCAGAGAAGTTTCTGACTGGTTGCCTGAGGCCTGGGGTTTTTTTCAGTAACTGACCTGCCTGGACTTGATCAGTTCTTGGAAACAGAAATTTAGGCCTAGTCTCCTGAACTGCCAATTTGAAGCCTGTCATGGAGTCAGCCTATCTCATTGCTAGGTGGGTCTCTGGGCATCTCTCCCTGCCTGCTCAGAATGGCATGGTGGTGGATGGGTTTCTGGATGTCTTCTTCCTCCCTTGCTGTGTTGCCTGTGTTGTGTGGCGGCAGACAGGCCTCTGTGTGTCCTTTGCCTGCCTGCTGTGCATAAGTTAATTTTTGGTACACACACACACACACACACACACACACACACACACACATTTGTGTACTACTTAGAGCTGTTCCTACATTCATATTTTCATATATAGTTTGGTCTAAGCAGTCATTCTGCATTCAATTGTGACATTCAGTTTTACCAATTATTCCTTTGAAACGGACGATGGAGAAAGAACCAAAGGACACATATGTCCAACAACTGTACTGTATTGTCTTCAAATAATTAAGAAAATATGTTTATGTGGCTACAAAGGTGGAATTACAACTAAACTGAGATATGACATTGTTCTTCTGGGTGTAGGGTGGCTTTCCAAGGCAAAATGGACTGTGCCATGAGGTCATAGCCAGATATTGAGTGAAAATCCTCTAGGATGCTACTGTACGTGGGACCCTAGACTGTGGATCCCAACTAGAGATCCCCTCCAGGTTCCTGACCCTAAGATGACCTTGTCCAGATCACTGCTCTTTGTATAACCATGCCAATCTGTTAAGGGCACTTGAGAGCTACAAGTCTCTTTGGTACTCCATTCCCAACAGACAAGAATACTTTTCATGGGCCCACAGCAGTTCATGACTGTGGCTAGTGTGACTGGTATACAGATATTTTATGTGGCATTGCCATACAGGTGTTTTGTTATAGAAACAGAAACTAGACTAATGCGTTGTCCTACATGATTATTGTATTTATCATTGGCAGTAGAAAGGACATCACCAATATCATTCATCCTTTTTGAGTTTTCATTTATTTTCTCCAGTTATGATCATCAATTTTTCTCCAAGTTCTGCAATCCTGCAAATTTGGAATCTAGTCTCTTATACTTTATTACAGATTCTTTCTCTTTTTGATACAAACACATAAATACTTGACTCAAACAGCCTACACTTAAGTATCTTTTATTTTATGTAGAGCATAAAATCTATGTGCCTCACCAGAAGGTGAGCAGATAGTAAAGCTTTTAGACTTTACATTATCATGCTGCCAAGGCTACACTGACAAGGCAGTGTGACGCATTATTGTTGGTTCAAATCTACAGTTTACATTAAGGGAATGCACTTGGTGCTGTGCATCATGGGTCTGGAGAAATGTACAGTGATGAGAACGCCATCAAGAGAATATTGTGCTGAACAACCCCCTTGCCCTAGGTGCCCTCTGTCATTTCCTTCTCTAACCGTCTTTGCCTGTGAGCTCTGGGCAGTAACTGAGTTTTTAACTATCTAGACAGTTTTACCGTGTCTTTTTTTTAAAAAAGATGATCATGTTATTAGAATCATGCAATCTATAGCTTGGTTTTGTTTTTTGTCTTCTTGAAATGCTCATTTACACTTTCCAGCACTTTGTGGCTCTGTTTTTTGGATTAAGCATAAAAGTGCACATATGCTTACAAGCACTCTACCACTGAGCATCTCTCAGCCCTCTCCCTTATCTTTGCTTTGAGACAAGGCTTCACTAAACTGTCCAGGCCAGCCTTGAACTACTCTATTTGAGGCTGGACTTAAACTTGTGATTAATACTCCTGCTTCAATGCCCTGAGCAGCTGGGGTTACAGTTCTATACTGCCAGGCTTTTCCTTAGTTGTTTTTATAATTATATAATATTCTAGTGCATATAAATGTACTCTAGGTTGCTTAATTTACCCACGAAGAATATTTCTATTTTTTTTAAAGAATAATTTTCTTTTATTTAATTTTAAAAGGTTGGTTCAATGCATGGGTAGAAATGTTATGGTTCAATGCATGAGTAGAAATTAAATGTTAGTTTGTTTACTTCCAGATATATTTTAAAATGTGCTTCATAGTGAGGAGTTTAATCAAAGCCTCTTGAGCTCCAAGTCTGGTACCTATATTGAAGAAACCTGAGGCATTTAGATCTTAAAAATAAATACAGTTTTTATAATCACAAAAATAAACATGTTTTTAAATTTTTCTGCATAACTAAGTTATTTTAAGTCATAAGTAAAAATACATCTTTTAGATTATAATTTTCTTTCTATTCTACCTCACTCAAACATTAGCAATTTTAATAGGTGTGTGTGTGTGTGTGTGTGTGTGTGTGTGTGTGTTTTAAAGGTATCTGTTTTGTAGTGGTTTCCTCCCAGGATGAAACCCTTCCATCCTGGATTGAAGCTTCTTAAGACATGGCATGGAAAGGAAAGTGAAACACCAGGGTATTTTATGACAGGTAACTTACAAGCAGGTGAAACAACAGGGTATTTTAGTGGGAGGTCTTCCCTCCATCCCTCAGGGGAATTTTAAGACAGGAAGTAAACAACTCAAAATAGCTTCGGAAGTCCAAGAAATTAACCAGATTCACTAAGACCCTTCCTCCTCAGGAGTATATAAGCAGTAAAGACAGGTGCATGCTGTTTCTGATCTCAGCCAAAAAGCAGAGACCAGGTGAACTGTCCAGAAGAACAAAGACCAGCTGTACTTCCCAGAAGAGGCCAGACCAACTGGTCAACTAGAAAGACCACTCTCCAGCCTGCTAAGCTGGATACCTTTCAACTTGTTGAGCTGCTTACAGCTGTGCTGTGTGCTTCAGGTTCCCAGCTTTTGTAAACTGTCACCCATGTTGGGGTGGACTTTGGAGGTGCAACTGTCTTTCAGTCACTTCTGCTCCCTGAGCAACCCCTCACTTACATTCCCGTAACCTAATAAAACCTATTGGCTCTCCAAACTGGACTTTAGTGGCTTCTGTATTTCATCTGGTGTGGATTCCCTTTCTGGGGTGAGTAGATGAGTGTGTGCATGTGCCCACACATACGCACTTGTGTATTGTTTTATATCTCCCCAGGAAAAGTTGCGTGAAGTTGCAGATCAGTGATTCTCAACCTTCCTAATGTTGTGACTTTTTAATATAGTTCCCCGTGTGATGCCCCCCAACCATAAAATTATTTCTGTTGCTCCTTTGTAACTATAATTCTGCTCTGTTATGAATTGTAATTAAATATCTGATATGCAGGATATCTAGTCTGTGACCCCTGTGAAAAGGTCATTGACTCCCCAAGGAATCAGATCACTGGTCTTGGGGTGTAAAAATATTTCTAGTCCAGCCTTTCTCTGGATCTGCATTTTTTTTCCCTCTTACAGTGCAGGCAGATTGGTTATAGCTTACTTATCTTTAAATATTTTGAATGACAGGACAATTGCTCTGGGAAGTGAACTGGCTTCTTTTTCAGATCGCTCTAGTCATTACAAAGCTCCATCTTTTATTCAACTAAGCTCTGTTTTCCCATAATTTTTACTCATCTGTTCTAATTCAGCCCCATGAATTATAAAGTATAAACTTAATCTTTTCCCTCACAGTAGCCCCTTAAATATTTTAAAGAGAACTGTAATGTCACTTCTCACATTAAGCTTATTAACTACCTTATCATCTTCGACATTTTCCTCTGAGTGGCTTTGCTTTGTAGTTCTTTAAAAACATTTTGTGAATGCATACCTTATACCTTTCTCCACTTGTTCATTCACAAACCCCTCTCTCTCCCTCTCCACCTCCTTCTCCCCCTCCCTCCCTCCCTCCCTCCCTCCCTCCCTCCCTCCCTCCCTCCTTCTTTCCCTCTCTCTTTCCCTCCCCTCTATCTCTCTCTCTGTGTGTGTGCACGCATGCCTGTTCTCTAAAAGACACAGACTGTGGATATGATCATAAATGAGCCACAGTGAGTCCTCCATTTGAAATATCTGAGGGAAATACACAACATCAGTTGGTGGTGGTGGGGAGCAGTGTTCAGGTACAGTGAGCTAGAGAATGCCCTCTAGAAAGGCAGATGCATGTGTGGAGACATTGGAGGCAGAAAAGATAGTAAATTCTAGGAAATACAAGACCACAGTGACTAAAAAGCACCTGCGATTTAAAATGTCTCCAAACTTCTTCCTAAATGGCGGATTAATTTTTAAGTCTGGTTGAGACTTAGTGATTCCTCTAAGTCAATAGAATGTGGTGGAGTGAAGCTCTGTGACTTGTGAGGTTAGGTCCTAAAGAAGATAGCTTAGTCTTAGCTCCCTCACACTTGGAAGGCCACTCAGAAAAGCCACCTGCCATGGTTGAGGTCTCTAATCAGCTCCGATGGTCGGGAAATGAGGCCTTTGCCAACAGTAGATACTAAACTGTAAACTGAGACATACTAAAGTTCTGGTCTAAGTCCCTGAGTTTGAGGTGATTTGTTATGCAAATATATGAAGGGGAGATGATTGGAAGACATTTAACTCCAGTGGCATGAGAACAAATTACAAATTTCTAAAGCCAGTGTGGACTTTGTTAGATCATGTGATAAGTGGCTCAGTCTGTTAAGTGCTATTTATGGGAGCACGAGGACCTAAGTCTGACGTCAGAACTCATATAACAATACTGGTATGGGATACAGTTATAGAACCACTGTTGAGGGAAGAGACATGAGGATTTCCAAGACTCTGTGGTAAGCCAGTCTCATTGGCAAGCCTTGGGTCAGTGAAAGACTATCAAAGTGCAAGGTGGATGGCACCTAAGAAGAACACTCAGGCACACCAACTGCAGAGGCAGGACGACTTTGGGGTTAGTCAAGCCTGTGTTCTACTTATTCACTCAAGACACGTATCCATGTGCATACCATTGTTGGTATGTGACAGTTGTGGAAGTTTAGAGTCATCTGGAAAGGGAGTCTCAATGAAGAATTAACTTCATTAGATTGGCCTCAAGGAATGTCTGTGAGGGACTATATTTATTATGTTGATTGATGTTTGGAGGACCTGCCTACCATGGGCAGCCCCATTCCCTGGGCCTGGAGTATTTTTTGAAAGCTAACTATATACATTTTATTTTAATATATTTAAAAACAACAACAACAACACACACATGTATATGTACATGTATGTGTATATGTACATGTACATGTATATGTATATGTATGAGTAAACAATATACTGACACAGACCAAGTTTTAAAGAATCATTTACTGTGTTGGCAGAACTGGCACAGACAGAGAAAGAATAAGTAATAGTGCCTTTGGGAAGAGTAGTGATGAATTGGGTAGGCATAGAAAGAGCTTCGTTGTGGACATGATTACATGGATAACTTGTAGATGTGCAAAGTTGCTGAGCCCATGACAGAATCGCCCAATCCACCCAGATAGCCTCTTTTGGTTAACTACAAGGAATAAACTAGGCTAGTGAGCACAGGGATGGAAGACTGGAGAAAAACCAAAAGGTCAGACAAGCATGTGTGTTCACACGCACACATACCTCAGAGACTGCACTACAGAAACCACTGTCACTGCTACTCTTTGGCCGCAGGTCAGGCCATCTCAAATGCTGAACCCCAAGCAATCCTCATTGGGATAGTGGCAGGTACAGGCCTCTGGGTAAGATCAAAGCTACCATAGCTACAGCATTAATAGAATATCCATGAACAAAATAAATATATTTTTAGATGTTAATTCCAAGTCTACAAGCCAGAATTACTTCATGTCTCGTATGCTGTACCCCAAAGCTGAACACAATATTTTTTTTTCATTTCCCAATATGGTATTGAAATAAGACAAATCTTTGATCATTCTTTAGATTTAGAATTCTTTAGATTTATGGGGTAGAGAAGAGAATTAGCTACCAGATGTTAAAACTTGTACTTAACTATCATAACCAGCCTTTAAGGGCTCTCTTGACTCAAAAACAAGTCTCTGTGGACTCACTGTGCCTGCAAAGGCTTTCCAACTATTGTGCTCATGTCTAAGTCAGGTGCAGTTAACAGAACCTGCCCAAGACTGTTGCAAAACATCTAATCTGATGAAAATGTATTAAATCACCCCTCACATACGTCAGCCCAGTCTAGGCACAGGAAGCCACAGCTGGCTAACTGGATAAGGAGTCTCAGGACTGGATGTTGGTCGAATTGAGAATTCGAGAAGTAGCATCAGATCTGGAAGCCTTTGAAAGTTCTCTTGGACCACTGAGGTCTAAGTTCTCCTTCTTGACCCTAAGCTGGACAGCTCTAGGTGTTTTCTTTCCAGAACACATAGAAGTGACTACTGACTTGCTGCCAGAAGGGGGTAATCGAGACATGGGTGAATGGTACACTGATCCAGCAAGGACAGGCCAAATGCTACTATTGGGTGTAGCACTAGACATGGTTGTAGAGTCATCTTGCGTACTTTGCCAGACTCGTTGGGAGTCTGTCCTGGTCTTTTGCTAGGTGTCCAGAGAGCATTGCCATACAGCATCTCTGTCTGGATCTTGTTCTTTAGTTGTCTCTCCTGTTTGGTTCGCTCTTTCTCCAACTGATGTAATTCCCACCGCTCTGTAACATACTCCATGAATTTCTGCCTGTTCACCACAAATGCTGTCAAGTGCCCTTGTTCCCATTGTTCAATCCGTGCTTTCAACTCCTCTTCTAGCTTAGGGAGTGTTTTCTGGAGCTTTGCTCATTCCTTGTCTTCTTTTAAAAGACACCTCACCTGCCTTGGTTTGTAAACTGACTTGGATCTGAAGCTTTTTCTCTCAAACTCTAGGAAAAATTTACAGCTCTCTTCCCATTCCTGGACCCCTTCAAACATTACCTTGTGAACTTTGTAGTAGTTTCTTAACCTTATAATCTCAACGTCATGAAGATGGAGAGGGTTTTCTGTGTAGTCCTCAGAATAGTAAAGGCCAAAAGCCTGCCTCTGTTCCTGGCTATAAAAACATTGGTCCCTGGAAGCTCTGATTGGTTGGCATTATTGTTCACCCCCAGTGTACGGGATTGTTGGGGGGCGTAATGGGGGAAGGGTGGGGAGGGGAACACCCATATATAGAAGGGGAGTGGGAGGGGTTAGGGGGATGATGGCCTGGAAACCAGGAAAGGGAATAACATTTGAAATGTAAATAAGAAATACCCAATTTAATAAAAATGGAAGAAGAAGAAAAAATTGGTCCCAGAACCGAGCCAGCTCCACTCGAATGCACTCAATCACTTGCTTTATGCTCTGCATTTTCAGTTCTTCTAACCAATGCACTTCTTATTTCAGCGCATTCCTGATTTTAGTTTTTGACTCAGTCATAATTGCAGCCACAGGTTCTCTCTCTTCTTAAGGTACTATCCCAGAGCTCTCTCTTCTTAAGGTGACCTATCCCAGAGCTCTCGGATTTGATCAGGAGCCCCTCGCATTCTGCTTCACTTTGTGATTTTTTTTCACTCCCGGCTGCCTTAGCAGCTTTTGTAATGCTGCAGTGTTCTCCAGTAGTAAACAAAAGGCGCTCTCACCTTCATACACCACATCTCTTGCAAAGCTTGTATCAGAGTGTGCTCTAATTCTTCCACATGCAGTATGATTTGTCTCTTAACATTGACAAATTGTTCATGCCTCAATTCCTTTGTTTCCCTCAAAGTTGCCGCACATTGTCAGAATAGGTTTGGCTCTTCTAAGGTGGGGACAGAGGTGCTGTCCACATCCCAGGGAGGCGAACAAAGAATTTCACAGAGTTCTTGATCTTGCTCTTTAACTTAAGTTCCCACTTACTCTCCTCTTTCTGTTTTCTCATCAATTCTATTTGAGTGTGCAAATCTTTTTCTAGTTGCAAGACAGTTGTTTCTTTTCTTGAAATGGCTTCACTTGTAGCTCACTGCACAGGGTACTCAGCTCCTTCTGACAGGTGGATATGCTCTTGAGAAGCCTTCCTCACGGGCTCTCCTCTTCAGCAATCGTGCTACCCAGAAGATCCATTATATGCTTCTTTACCACGTCAGTTCTTTGTAGTCTCTGTTCCTCTGGAATCCCAATTAATTCCCGTTTCTCCCGAAGGTGAGTTAGAGCTTTCTGGAGGCATACAATGGACTGGTCTGCTAGTACCTCACTTCTCATGGCAGATGCTCCAAGCCATCCAGAATCAAGACCCTCTACTTGCAATGTGCAGGACAGAGAAAGTAACCAGCCACAGTAGCCTTCACCTTGAGTCAGTCTCCACTGGGAGTGGAGTCTTATAGTGAATCAAAAGGAGAGAGTGACCTGAATGCTGGGATGCATTCCTTGCTCTGATTGTTTCTGATGTGAATGTTATGTGATCACCTTCCTCAACCTCCTACCTTTGTGACTTCTCTGCTACACTGGACTGAATAATCTGGGATTGTAAGCTAAATAACCCCCAGGTAATAGAAGTTGCTTGGTAGCAAACGGAAATAGAAACATTACCCCATCCTCACTAAGTTTTCCTCACAGAACCACACAATTGTAAGTTTGAATCTTCCCTAGCACAGAACAATGATCTTTTTAGAGACAAAGAAAAATCTCCCAGTCACAGCAGCTAGACCTGGAAACATGTCAATCAGTGGCCTCAAGATGAGCATGAAAAGAGGCAGAATAGAAGAGAACAAGTTTGGGATGATGGAATTGGATGGAAGGTCATGGATGAAAGTGGTGTGTGTGTGTGTGTATGTGTGTGTGTGTGTGTGTGTGTGTGTGTGTGTGTGTGTAGGGAGGGGAAGACCAGGAGTCATTCGTGGAAGTCAAGAGTTCCAATTTGTATCTGTTTAATCTGAGCAGCCTGAAAGACTTCTAGTTGGCATATCACAGGTATCAGGTTGACATTCAGATATGGACCAAGAAGAGATAAGAATGAGAGCATGGGCTGGGTTCGATCTTGTTTGCATGGTGCATTGGTGTATGCCCATTTCCCAGAATTCATAGATCTTCAGCTATACAAACAGCTTATGGCCAGCCTGGTATACTTAAAGTTTTCTTTTATTTGTTGCTGTGGCGTCAGTATGTAAGATCAGCAAAGGATGGTTTTTTGTATCTATTTAATTGATGACTTGACCACGGGAGTGGATGATAACAACAGAAGGAAACCCACAGCAGGATCTAAACAGCTTCAGTAACTGACAGCTGGGGAGAGGAGGGCAAGGAACAAGAAGGAAAACCAAGCAGGATGGAGAGAGAGTAACAGGAAGCAGCTAGCCAGGGAGTAATTGTCTAGGAAACAGCACGTGGGTGGGTAATTGTGTCCTGTTTGCTAAAGGTTGAACAAAATGAAGGCATAAAAGTGACCTTTGGATTTAGTGCAGCCGTTTCTGGGGGTTGGCATGTTAGAGCGGGTTCTTTGGGGGTGGGGATATTGGGGGAAGAAGTGAAGTCAGATAGTGAGAACAACTCAGAGCAGTCTTCCTGAAGGAGAGAACGGGGCTAAGTGTAGAGGGACGATCAGAAGAGGGCAGTTAAGGTATGTGTGCTGAGATGAGTGGGCGAGTGGTGATGCTCCCACACAGAAAAGAACGACCAACCATGTAGACGGGTAAGGGACAGCTGAAGGAGTCAAAACCTGCACCACGCCCCAAATGCACAAGAATCGTTTTATGTAGAATTTAAGGTGAGTGCTTAGTATAGAAATATATTCATGGGGAAGTTGTCCAAGTTGGTATTAAATGGATCTGTTCATTAATAGTGTGTGTGTGTGTGTGTGTGTGTGTGTGTGTGTGTGTGTGTGTGTAGGTGCATGTGTGTGAGTACAGGTGCATGCAGCTCACAGCTCTTCTGTTGGAGTCATAGGGCAACCGCAGGTGTCAGTCCTTATCCCTTGCTTCTTTTGAGACAGGGTCTCTTGTTCACCATGGACTTACACCAGGCTCAGTGGCCTGGGAGCGTGCAGGGAGCCTCCCATCTTCCTATGCTCCAGGAAGACTGACTTGCAGTACCACATCCTCCTTCAGCGTTGTTTTTCTTTTTTTGTTTTTTTCCCCACTTTTAATTGTATTTTTCTTATTTAAAACATTTAATTTAAATATCTTTTGATCATATTGTTCCTCTCCCCCAAGTCCTTCCAAATCCTCTCCTCCTCCCTACCCCAAAACAAAAACCCAACGCAATGAAAAACCCCAAACTAAGAAAATGAAATAATACCACACCCCAAAAGAACAAAAAGCACCCAAGTATAACAAAATAAAAGCACGTGTATACACACACACACACACACACACACACACACACTCACAACACACCAAAATCATAAGTAAAAACACAAAAACAAAAGCAAAACCTATGGAGTTAATTATATGTAGAACTACTCCTGCCCTGGAGTGGTTGATATATATACCCAGTGTCACTCTACTGGCGACAGTTCAGCTATAAACTGTTAATCTTTTCCCTAGTGGCTAGGCAGGCTCTCTCTCTCTCTCTCTCTCTCTCTCTCTCTCTCTCCCTCTCTCCCTCTCTCTCTCTCTCTCCTTCATTTTTTAAAAGTATAACAGAATAATACACAAGATAAAACAAAAGCTACCACATCAGGTTGGACAGTAGGAACCCACTGAGGAAGGATTGCTCAAGAGGAGGACGCAGGAATCCGAGGCTCACTTGTCACTCGTTCACGCACCCAGGAATACCATCAAGCACACTAAACTTGAGTTGTAATATAGGCACAGAAGACCTGAGGAGAGGGCGTCCCATTTAGGGCTGATGTTCCAAGGTCTCTCACTCTCTGCATAATGACTGTGGATGAGTACAAACTGAGGGACTACAGAGAACAGATCGATCTCATTAGAAGAGAAATGGGAAGGATAGTTATGGATGGATGGATGGATGGACAGACGGGTAGATGGACAGATGGACGGATGGACGGATGGATGGAGAAGTGGCTGGAATGGGATGGTTAAGTGAGGAGAGGGAGGGGAGAAAGGAGTTGTGAGAGGATATGGTGAGAGACAGCTAAAACTGGATGGTATTTGAGGGGTAGTGTGTAAGCTTAATGCAGTAGGATCTCCCTAAAATACACACATATGTGAAAGCAATCAAAATGAGATCTCCAAATAATTGGGGGAGACAGAGTGCTCACTGGACATCTCTTGTCTTTAAACAAAGCTTCCAGTGCCAGGGTTTAGTTGCATCTAGGGTTGTTGGTCAAAGAGGTTCCATGGAAATTCCTAAGCAACCCAGCTCTTCCCGACTATAGGTTGCTCTACACAGATTGACTGTAAGCCTCCATTGTGGAGGACAACACCTACACTGAAGATGGAGATGTTGAACTGGGGTCTACATGGAGCCTTCATCCGTCCACGAACCCTTTATCTGGATTTCCAGTGCTGTTGCCTTACTTATGGTTTTATTGCTGTGAATAGAAACCAAGACCAAGGCAATATTTATAAAGAAAAACATTTAACCGGGGCTGGCTTACAGTTACAGAGTGTTAGTCATTATCATCATGGCGAGAGGCATAGTAGTGTGTAGGCAGACATGGTGCTGGAGGAGAGTTCTACAGCTTGATCCATATGCAGCAGAAAGAGAGGCTATGCCTCGCAATGGTCATAGCTTGGGCACATATGACTTCAGAGCCCACCTCTACAGTGACACACTTCCTCCAACGAGACCACACCTACCACAACAAGGCCACACCTTCTAATAATGCCATTCCCTATGGGCAAGCATTCCAGCACCTGAGTCTTTTAGGGCCATTCCTATTCAAACCAGGTGTACTGCCTCCAAGAGATGCTAGGCACAATGGTGGCTTGTGGGAGTAACCAATAATTAATTTGATTTAAGGCTCACACCATGAGATGGAACCCGTACCCAACACTGCTTTCATGACCAAGAACCTGGGACTAGCTAGATGATAACCCGAGGGGACGAAGGTAAATCCAAATACTACAATTCTCCAAACAAAACATGACTCTTAATGTCATTACACTGTACTCACAGACCAGGGCTGCACTTGACTATCATACAAGAAGCCTCCTCCTGCAGCACAGAGGAACAAACTCAGGTTCTCATGCTCCTGTAGCAAACACATTACCCAAGGAGCAGCTTTTGGGTCCTGTATTAATTAACTATTGCTTGATGAGGAAACTTTACAAAATGCCTAAGGACCCACACTCCTGTAGAAATATTTTAGGGCGGGATTCAAATTAGCTTTGTGGCTTGAGGAATTGGCTGCGTTGCAGATCCCTAGTTAATAAGTAACACTTGTTTTTATAGGATCTTAATCGAGGGCAACCGCCTATATCTGCATGACTCGGTCACATCAGAGGCTGGTGTGCAAAGGATGGTTTGCGTGCCAAGCACCTATCTGCTAGTTGTTACTGGGTTTGGTTTTCTTAAATAACTTAGGCTAAAGGTTCTGCCTTCAGAAAAAAAAATACCAGGACATAAACTTCATTCCAATTTTTTTATTCTTTTTGAACTGCTATACTGCTTTTTAACAAGTGCCATATTGAAGTCTAACCTCAAGAGAGAAAATGAAAGACCTGAACGTTAATTAGTAGGTAAGCATTTGAAATTGACCGTTTTCTACTTGCTGGAAACTCTTGCTCTGAAATAAAAGCATTACAATACGGTGGCCAAACAATCTTCAAGGATGTGTAGGGGGCACAGCCCAGCTGCTAAACGGAGCAACGCAGAGCGAGGTGGAGGGCAGATGGGTCTGGCACACATCTTTCGAGTTTTTGTTCCGGACAAAGACTAGCTCTTCGGGAGCCTGCGGAAAACAGGGTGTCTACAGGAGTAAGTGCTCTGTGAGCCTACAACAGGGAAAAAGTCAAATCTCATCCTCGAGTGCATTTCTAGTACAAATGAAAGCAGGTAATGGGGTTATGACAGGTAGAGGGTGGGAATCATTCCTTAACGGCGCGGAGACATCGGGGGCGCCCCTCGCTCGGCGTGTGCGTGTGGTGCTCTGGCAAGGTCGGCATTATGGAGCGATTTTTCCTTTACTGACATTTCCAGATCATCCCCTTTCTTTCACACACAAGGTTAATTCACTTCTTGATCATATTATTTCCTCGCCGCTCTTTGACAATATAAAAATTCTGAGTGGACAGCTCAATCCCTCTTCCATCTCAGATTTGATTGTTATGGTATTGCCTGGCGTCCCTCAGAGGCCTCCAGCAGCCTTTGCCGCTCTTTATGACACTTAAATGGCTCAGCTACAATTTCTCCATCTATTCACGAAACGCTGTTAATAACTCATTTCCAAAGAGGCCCTTCTTTATGTCCTGGCATTAAGGAATTTTTATTAGGTGACAGGGTAGGTGATACACAGCCCCAGTAACCAAAGAGTTAATTAATCTGTTGAAATTTATTACCTTTTATACTGCACTCAGTGTGACAGTCCCTAAGAGAAACAGACACTGTATTTACAGCCTGGGCTGAAATATTCAGTAATATAGTCTGCATACTGACCTCCTCCATCAGCGCTGCCTTCTGCTGGAACGTCCATTAATCACAGAAGACGAATTTGTGTAATCCATCTCCTTTCTTATTCTGAGATTCCAATAAATATTGAAATAATAATTTATTGATTACCTTGCAATATAAATGTGTGGCAAAAAGCACCCCAGACATTTGCATGGTAATGCATTTTGGAAGTTCTGCACTTTCCGTGGGAATGCAGGGACAGAGCAGGAAGGGATGGGATGGGTGTCTCAGAGAGAGGAACAGATTTCTCACTGTGGCAAGAAATGAGGAGGGAGGTAGCCACAAGCTGCATCTTCTGGCAGGCACATTCACCGCTGTTAAAATTTAGCAACTCTTTATCTCCAGAATATTGTAGAGCACTAACAATTTTCTTTTGGGCTATCATTTTACTAGCAAAGCCACTCCTACCTGAACTTAGTGCCAGCAGAGAAGAGGAGGGTATTTGTGTCTTCTGTGAACACCAGTGACACCCGCTGGGATCACTTCGTGTACTCTGTAGGCTGAGAGGTGTGTTTTCTAAGACTGTGCTTTGGGCTGTCAGCCCTAATGGAAATTCACTCACAAATTTTCGTGAGTTCTTACTACACGCGAGTGTGTGAGTTCCGGCATCTTTCTAGGATCCTCATAATGTCTGCATCAAATCTGAGTTGATTCAAAATATTGGAGCTGAGGGTAGAAGGATGAAGATTCAGAGTTCTGAGACACACCTGCCCGTCCTACACTCTTACTCGTAAAGACCCTGAAGTCTAGATGTGTTTGCAGCTGGCGATTTCAGCATTCTCCTTCAGGGCTGGGTCAGAGTAAACTGAATGACAGGCATCTTTGAGCCCGCACTTCTTTATCTATGCGCCACTGTCCCCCGCACTGCACTCCGTGACTTGACACTCACTCAGCTCTTCCAGCCCAATTCAATCACCCAGAGTTAATGTAACCCATTTCTGGTCTCCATCATAATTTATCCCAGTTTTGTGCAGCCCTTTATGGCCAGGATAACTCACGGAGCGGATGAATTCTAATCTGTGGGGCTGGTTTTCATGTGCTTTCCTGATAAGGTTAACCAGACAGGGAGATGTAATAGCTTGGAGACCTAGCTTTGATATATGACCTCTGATCACCCTAGAACGATAACGGAAGTGCAGAAGGAAAAAGCCTTCTGATATTCCAAGTCGAGAAATCATAGTAATAAAAAAAACCAAAAACCAAAAAAAAAAAAAAAAACCCACACTTTTGTTAGAGGATAATGATATTATAATTCTGACAATTAAACAGCTCAGTCACATATTAAAAAAAAAGACAAACTAATTTGACAATTTTGTAATTAATCAAAAATTCAACAGGACTAATGGAAAATTATAATTTTACGTGCCCTAAAAGTGTTTATGATACGGATTCCAAAAGAAATATCTCCTTCAGTATTTTAGCAGTGAACGGCAGCCATGAGCTCATGTGTTTCTCCCATGACACGTCATTTTGACAGATAGATATTCAAGTCAGTGTCTAAAGCACACGATACGGTGACCCTGGACATTGAGCTAATGCTAGTTCTTCAGGCTCATTCCTTCTTCTTTGAAGATGGACAGAGCACAGCTTTTGTTTCTCTGGATTTTTCTGCATTTGGATGATTTTAGCTGTGGATACGGGGACTTGTGAGGTCAGAGCAGACGGCCGGTGCTGCTTGGTGATGAGGGTTTGCCAGAATGTCACATGAGCACATGCTTGCTGTCTCTGGCCCGTCATTGCGGTGAACATTAATGGCCGCCCCTTTCTCGGCCCATATAAAGTTATGTTCTTTCTCAAGTTCTCCCAGGTGTTTGGCTAATTGGACTATTCACTTAAAGTATACTGTGTTTTATTACTTTATCTTTCGTGATATTTTACATTTTGGAAGATCTGATTGGAATTCTTCTTCCACAGTAGCATAATTTCACAGTGGCACGGCCTTGGGAATCCATTAAATTTGGCCTTTAAAATACTGCTTTGTTTTTTTCCCCACACAGCAGTGAAAAGCTGTGGCATTTTCCAACGCCCGTGTTGCCTCCTTCCCTCTTTATAGTAATGTGGCTTTCTCCTCCTTTGATTTACATCAGCGCGACACTATTTACTTCCTAAGAAGTCATTATCCGCAAAGTTTTATACTGGGTACTGAATATATGAAGTCTAGGATATGTGTTCATCTCTTAAAGCTGTTCAAAATCAAAGCCTGTGACTTTAGACAGAAATATGACAAACAATGGGCTGGCACGATGGCTCAGCAGGTAAAGGGGCTTGCAAACAAACCCGAGGAGCAGGGTTCGATCCCTGGAGCTCATATGGTAGAAAAGAAGGAACCCACTCCTGAAAATTGTTCTCTGACATTCACCATCACTCATCACACATGCACATACATGCACTTGCACACAATGCACACACTTGCTCGTGCACACAGCTCTCTCTCATACACGGCAAATAAATGTAAAATCACAAACATGATTTTAAACGGATCTTTTCAGCGATATCACACTGAGCCTTTTATCTGGGAAACTGGAACCCTGGCAGTCTGGAAGCTAGCTACTTAGTGAGAATTCATCTCATGAGTAGTATTTCTATTACTACTTGAGATGGGCTACATTCTTCCTACAATATACCCAGGGATTTCTGTTTCTGGGAAACCCTTCAGATACCAGGAGCCACGCTCTGGGATTCCTGACAGATAATGGCTCAGGTTTGCTGGAACTCCACACATGCACGTCAGCTCCACGTGACATATATAACTCGTTGTACAGTGGAAATGGCCATTGCTCCACTGTATCGTTTACAGAATAGAGACAGGAACAAAGTCTAGACCAGCTTGCTACAGGCATGTGCATGTGGAACTGACAGATACTGGAGGCTTGAGTGTGTTGCATAATTGTCACAGGCTGAAAGGCAAGTGTGCTTTCTTTTTTTTTTTTTTTTTTTTTTTTCAGAGCTGGAGACCGAACCCAGGGCCTTGCGCTTGCTAGGCAAGCGCTCTACCACTGAGCTAAATCCCCAACCCCGTGTGCTTTCATTTTATCCCCATTTTAGTGACTTACTAAACATCTGGGCCATCTGATGAAGGACTGAAATGCAGCCACAGGCCCTAGGTGAGGCTCTGGGTACCTTCTCTGCTCTTCAGAAGCAGAAGTAATGAAGTAAGAAGCAGGCCCACGTCTTAGTTTGTGTCCCATCATTAAGATAAACATCAGGGCTCAAAGCTTGGCTTCCAGTTCACACCCCAATACTCAGAGGGAGTCAGGACAGGAACTCAAGGCAGAAGTGTAGACGAAGGAACTGAAGCAGAAGTCATGGGGCACTGCTACTTCCTGGTTGGCTCATGCCGTGCTTAGCCTGCTTTCTTAAGCATTCCATTGGACCACTTGCTCTGGGGTGACCCCGCCCACAGTGGGTTGGGCTTTCACAGATGGATCATGAAACCCAAAACTACTCCTATATATAGACTTGCCTACTGTCCAATCAGATGAAGATACTTTTTTAATTGAAGTTTCCCCTTCCCACAGGCTTCCAGCTTGTGTCAAGTTGACGAAACTTAATTAGCACACTACACTTTTGACTTATTTCCTGTTCCTATAGTTTTAGCAAAGTCCTTTCCCAGGGTCTGCGAATGCACAGCGCATGTGTGGGACAGGTTCTTGGTTGTTCGCTCCAGGCTGCTCTATTTTCTCTGTGGTTTTGCTGTGCTTCCCTGTTCCCACAGTTTACTTTGTTACCGTTGTGTAAAAGTGTTAATGCCTGATACAGAGGAGTGCAGGATTTGACATGCCAATGACCATTCCGACTGTGTTAGATATTACAAGTCACGCAGAGCTTATGCAGTACCGATAGGAGCACATAGGTGGCGTCCCAGCCGTACTGAGCCCTTATCAGTCAGGAATCCAAGTCTGTGGCTCTGGGTACAGGGAAGGAAGAGTATTATTGTAAAGAGGTAATGACTCAGGTGGGCTGTGTTATCGCATCAGAGTTTTCATGCAAACACAAACACACTCCGATTCAGAATGCCTTTTCTGTTCCTGACCCCTGCCCTTTGCTTATTGTTTTTTAAAACCGTGGAATGAATTTTGTATGTAAAAGAACTCATGAAAGTTCATGATCCATGTAGAAAGCAAGAACTTTAAAAAGCTTCCATAATACGTACGTACTACCTTGGACTAATTCCTGCTGAAACAGTCTTGTTTTTGCTAGCGTTCTCTTCTTTTCAATGGTAGCGGGATTACGGCTTGATGACCCCTACCTCTTGTTTATTTTATTTTATTTTTTTTTACTTATGCAAGTAATATGAATTAGCTTTAAATGTTGATACTTTTTTCCTATAACTTATTTTGTTCAATGTTACATTTTGGATATTCATTTACATAAGAAGACATAGTTCATTTCCACTGCTTTGTAATGTGTTCTATTAAGCCAACATAGTTTTTCCAGTGTAGTACAATGATGTTGCATTCATTTCAGAATTTTCAATTTGGGGAATTGCAAACCCTAAGATTGTAAACTGGAAAAAAAAATCTGTTTCTTGTTGTGGTGTGGCTCAACCCTAGCACACACTTTAAGCCAAGAGCTTTCCTTTTATTGTAAACAGGTTGTTATGTAGCTCAGCCCTAACCCCCACACAAAGAGCTTTCTGTAAACAGGATTAAACAAAGTCAATGATAGGTCAAGAGATGGAGCAAGCAACCAGTTGAAGGGAGTGAACACAGGAAGTAGAAAGGAGGGACATGGAGTTGAAGGGTATTTAAGACAGCCTGGAGAAGGGAGAAACCTATTTAAGACAGCCTGGAGAAGGAGGAAAGGGTTTCTCCCTCTGGGACATTGGTGGAGGAGGAAGATAAGCTGAGTGCTTTCTTTGCCTCTCTGAGCTAGTGTGCTTTTACCACAATGTCTGACTCCTGAATCTTCATTTGGCAAAACCAAATATTTGGGATTTTTAAAAGAAAAACAAAACCAACCAAATAACAAAACCACAACAGGCTGCTACCACCATGCCTAGGTACACACTTGAATACCCACTGAAGAGGTGTCCTCAACTGTACAATTAGAGTGAAACCGTGAGTTGTAGAATAAAGCCATGAGTCATCAGATATTTCAGTTAATTTATCACTGCCGATGTAATTAGTATTTGGCTGGCTCGAAGCTCCAGACTCACAGCAAACATTGTAAACTATTTTCCATTCTGTTCTTTCTATTTTGTTTCACTAGTCCACTTATAATTTAGACCTTACATTCTGTTTTAGAGTCTACTTAAGAATTTCAATATACGGACTGGAGAGATGACTCAGCGGTTAACAGTACCAACTGCTCTTCCAGAGGTCCTGAGTTCAATTCCCAGCAACTACATGGTGGCTCACAACCATCTGTAACCGGATCTGATGCCCTCTTCTGGTGTGTCTGAAGACAGCTACAGTGTACTCGTATAAATAAAATAAATTTAAAATAGAATTTCAATTTATAGACTTTTTGTTTGTAAGGTGCTAAACTTGTGAACGCAAGACTCTCAGCTACGTGGCACCTACCGTGGGGGTAGGGTGGGGTAGGTGTTGATTTTTTCAAATGAATCACAACTTCAGCTGATAACTTGAGAGAGTGAAGGCTAGACCTTCCCTTTAAGGATTCATTCCTTGGAACACAGATTCTGACCTCCACAACACTAAGAGAACCTGTTGTGTTTGGCTCCATAGCTGTGTTGCTGCCTTGTATCACCTGCTGGATGATAGATACAGTGATGTCGTCCTGTTATCCAGTCCAATTACGTCCTGTTTCAGAGTCTACTTAAGAATTAGTACTAAATTGGATTGGATAACAGTTTATGAATTTGGCATTGATATTCACAAATGAGCTCACTTAATATATTCACGTGTTTTTATTTCATATTTAGCGTGTTTCTCTAGTGTCACTGATATATTATACAATAAAATAATTGTAGGGTAGCATCAAATTGTTCATAATTTTATTATACATTCAGTCCATGAGTTTCCCAAATTACATCCATTAAAAAAGAGATTTATGCATCTGTGTGTCTGTCTGTGTGTAAGGGGAAGGGAGGGTGCCTGTGGATTCCAGGAAGGGTGTCCAACATCTTGGAGCTAAGTTACAAGCCATTGTTAGCCATCTGATTGGGGTGCTGGGAACTTACCTGCGGTCTTCAGGAGAATCAGCAAGCATTATAGCCACTGAGCAGTCGCTTTAGCCCCAAGTTTTGTTCAGGCTTTAGTGTTTACGATCTAAAATCTGTCCTTTACCATTACTCTTGCCAATGATTTGATAACCAGCTCTTTGTGTGGTGAACTGGCTTTTCATGGTCCGTCTGCTCCGTATGAACCACACATGTTCTTTGCATCACAGATGGTCTCTCTCTTGTACATCCCAACATTTCATTCTGTGCACATTTTCATGCTCTAGTGTTTCATACTTTAACTGCTTCATACTCGTTATTATTTTCATTATGATCATGTATATCTTTTCATTTGTAATCCATGTGTTGGTTCTAAATCTTATTTTTATGGGCTGGATAGATGGTTCAGAGATTTAGCATGGACTGTGTTCACGGAGGACTGGATTTCAAACCCTAGCACCTACATCAGATGACTCACAACGGCTTGCAACTCCTGCTGCAGGGGTCATGAGGCCTTCTTCTGATTCTACAAGCAACTGTATACATGTCCACACCCCCAGCCAGAGATTTAAGAAAAATGTAATCTTCTTTTGAATTGACCCATTGGTTTCTTAGAGTATTTTAAGCTTCACCAATGTGTATTAGTTCGTTAGTTAGCTTTACTCTATGTTTTGGGGTAATTTTATTTTTATCAAAACCTCTTCAATGTGGTTTAACTTCTTAAAAATTTTTGTTGGGCAACTGCAGCCTGGCGTGTTTCTCAGCCATGGAGTCTTCTGCAGACTCTGGCTGGTTTCATCTGTGCAATCACTGATGTTTAATTCATGTTAAAACCCCTTGTAGTGGCCATACTTTACAAACTTTTAAACTTTATATGCTTAGAGTATGTGCTATTCAGATGCCGATTTGCTCCAGCTTTCTGGTGAACTGAGATTCCTCCCAGTTTTTAAGCAGCTTCTGTCTCTATGGCGTATTTGGTACCAAGATGGCACGAAGAGCTTATTACTCACAAACCAGGGCTGTGTAGGGTAAATAGGTTAGACTGTGTTTTCAGTATGCTCTGAAGAGAGAGCTGAGAGGAGATAATAATTTGAGTTTCCTCCTGGGACATAGAGAAGGACAGCAAAGATTTTCCTACCAGTTTGTCCATATGTGAGAGACAAGGAGTAGAGGGAACAGGAAATCTAAAAATCTCCCACCAATTAAACAGAACCTGTGAAGCCAGGGAACTGCAGAGAGATGGCTCAACAGTTAAGAGCTCTTACTGCTCTTCCAGAGGACCTGAGTTCAGTTACCAGAACCCATGTCATTTGACAACCACCTGTACCTTAAGCTTCAAGGGATCACATGCCCTCTTCTGACTTTACAAGCATCTGTACACATGTTAAACACACACCACACACATGTATACATACATGTACACACATACCACACCACACACACATAACCACACACACCCCACACATTACACAAACATACCACACACACACATACATACACATACACCACACACTGCCATACACACATATACACACATGTATACACATACCACACCACAGACTCCACACCACATACACACACATATACCACACCTCCCCACACACATGTATATACACACAAACACACCACACGCACAGACTCAAATATATGCGCACACACACACACACACTCACACATTGGAATTTTTATGCAGATACAATGTATGAATGTCTAAATTCTATGTGATTGAGTTTCTTCGAGAACAGAAGTCGAATGGCTCAGATAAAATGTTGGCAGAAATTATGATGAGAAAATGACCAGATGACTTACTGAAGTATGTAAGTATACATGATTAAGAAAATGAAAAACTACAGTAAGATAAACAAAATCACCTAGTCAACTTTGTGAAAACCAAAAGTACGGAAAGAAGCCCTTTCATAGGACAAATACTTCGTGGAAGGTTTTTGAGTCACATTGTCAGTCAGGGTCCAGCCAGGATAAGGAACTACCATCAGAATTACTTAGGTCTGAAGAGAGAGAATCAAACGATGTCAGCGAATGCTAAAGGCCACCCTCAGGCTGAATTAAAGACACAAGGATGGCAAAGTTGGGACGATAGGGTCTTTTAAAGAATGAATAATAATTTAAACCCCTTGAGCAATATGTTTGAACATAAATTAATTTTTTTAAATAAATTAAGAAAAAATTTAAGGACAGGTTAATGTTTCACCTATGAAAATTATAGGACTCACTGAATTAAGCTGAACTGGTATTAATACACTAAGTTCGTACTGAATTATTTCACTTCTATAGTTTCAAATCATAACTCCTAATGGCATCTTAGAAGAAGGTAATGATTATATCATATAAATGACTGGACACAGCACATATACCTCATAAACTGTGTAAACATCGCAGGGAACAGAACTCACTACTACTGCATAAGAATGTTCTGGAATCTCAGCTCAACGTTCTAGAGAAATCAGCAGAGTACATCACAACTAGGAACGATGTTGTTGAATTCCCTGTCTTCCTACCTCTACTCCCTCAATGTTGGGGAGCAGGCAGTTGCCACCATTCCTGGCCTCACAGGCTTGGATGCTGATTGTTAGCCCAGCAATGGGTTTCTGTTTAAACTTTGGAAACTATGATTTTGAATTAGAAGAATGCACTAGTGAGATTTCTGTTGCTATAACAAGATATTTAAGAAAACCAATTAAAAAGAGGAAGGAAAACCTCCTTCCTCTCGAAGATCTGTGGTGAGGCAGCACAGCCTGCTGGGATATGGGGGTGGAGCAAAGGTGCTCGCCTGTGGTAGCCAGGAAGCAAAAGAGACAATCATTCCATATACCATCCCCAAGTCAAGCCTCACCGTAATCTCTGCTTCCATCAAGCCTCCATTTTGTTTCCTCCATCTTCAGTGGAACCGCAGGCCCAAGGAAACTTTAAATTAGAGCATCGAAATTATTGTTATTCTTTGTCTCAGGCTGCCTCTTCTTCCTCCTAATTTCTGGCCCCTTTGTATGACTCTATTACTCCTTTTGTACTTTAACCCAGTTAAAAAGAGTCTACCTCTTTCTCAGCCACGTCAGAGCTCTGTTGTGTGTCGTTTCCTTATTTTTAGCAAAGCGTGTCTGCTCTGTTGAGACTAATGTATCTGCTATGCTCTCCCTTGGAGAGGTGTCCAGAATGAGCTTCTGAGCACAAAGTTTTGCGGGAATACATGCTGTTATTGATTTGGTAAAAGACAAAAGGTTTAGAAGACATATAACTCTATGATTAAAGGCTAAAAACATAAACATCAGTAGCATTAAGTTTTGGCTATGGAAAAATGTTCATGCATAGCTCGATGTGCAGATTTGGAGACAGAGCACGTTGATGTTTAAAACTGAAACTAATGATAAAATACCAACTGGTTAAGGATGTGTTTGAGCCTGTAGAATAGGAGTTACTGTTAGTCCTTGTGTTTTCATCTACTCTTGTATAATGAATACTGTATGAATATTCTAGAATGAATACTCCCTAGACTGTGATTGTCATGACCTGAAAGATTTCAAATATCAGTTTCTCAAGTTATCTCTCTTTTTACCATGATCTATATGTTTTCATTTTATTTGGAGTTAAATTGTAATTTCATATTTTCTATGTGGCTATTAAATATTGATCTTTTAAGTATTTATTGCCTTTGAATAGCTTAGCGTTTTTGTTCACCATCTCCTCAATGAAATAATATTCCGGGGTAGCCAAACAGTCCAGTTACTCTAATGTCATAGTATCATGACTCTAACAGGAACTTGGAATGAATTCAAAAGTTGGAAAGTTTATGAAGAAAAGAAAGAATGATCTAGAAATTAAGAAGACTTAGCTTTGCCTCATAGCAACTCACCATACTGCTACCTGGTGTCTGTTTTTAAAATGAGAATGACTGTTGTCTGTATGTCAGTTCCATGAAAGCAACATGAAATTAAATGGAAAATCATGTTACAAATAAAACATTTTTTTTTTGCTGAGCAGGGATCAGAAGGCAGGATTTGAAAGACAAATCAAGAACGAGCTGAGGGTTGGAGAGATGGCTCAGTGGTTAAGAACACTGATTACTCTTACACAGGATAGAGGTTTGGTTTCACCATCCAT
Organism: Rattus norvegicus; assembly: GCF_021556685.1. Lineage (NCBI taxonomy): Eukaryota > Metazoa > Chordata > Mammalia > Rodentia > Muridae > Rattus > Rattus norvegicus. The sequence goes on along the minus strand of NC_141550.1, from coordinate 25,738,869 downwards.
GTGTTGGCTCATTGGTCTATGGATAAATCAAATATGGTATATCAATATAATGATGTAAGGAAATATTACCTACCAATGAAAAGAAATGAAGAACTGATAACATGCTCCATCACTTATGAGCCTTGGAGACTGCCCTGGCTAGTTTATTGCCAACTCTACAAAAATTAGAGATACTTGGAAAGAGCAACTCTCAGACAAGAAAAATGCATCTATAAGATTTGCCTGTGGGCAAGGTTGTTGAGCCTTTTGATTAATAATTGATGTGGGAGGGCTACTCACTTGGGTGGTGCCAACTCTGCCATCTCTGGGCAGCTAGTGGTCCTGGGTGCTAGAAGCAAGCAGGTTGAGCAAGCCATGGGGAGCAAGTCAGTAAGCAGCTCTCCTCCATGGCCTCTGTGTCATCTCCTACCAGGTTCCTGCCTGCTTGAGTTTCTACCCTTACTGTTTTTGATGATGAATTATGAGTGAACTAAACCATTTCCTCCTCAACTTGCTTTTGGTCACAGTGTTTGATCACAGCAATAGCAACCATAAGATAGCCATGATACTTTCACAGCAGTAGAAACCCTATGACAGAGGTATTTGCTTAATGGAACACACCAGACACCTCTGTGGGTGCACGTGCTATATGATTCCTCTGTATGAAATAGCAAAAACATGTCCCTAGTGGCACAAGGCACAATGTTAGTGATTTCCAGGGAAGGGAGAGGAGAAAGCAATGTGTGAGCAGTAACGGGTGTGTGGCCTCTTTGCGGGACGTTGAGTGGGCCTGGGGATTAGACGGTGTGGATGGTTGCAAATCTTGTGAGTGGTAGTGACCACTGAAGCTGGCTGTGGCAGTGCACACCGGAATCTCAGTATATTTGGCAGAGGTCAAGGTCGTCCTTGGACACAGAGTGAGTATCACAGCATCATAGTCAATATGAAGTCTTGTCTCAAAAAAGCTAGGGTGATTAAAGATCAATTAACACACTTCAGTTGGCAATTTCTGTGGTATATAAATTACATATTAAAAATAAATATTTACATTGGCAGTGGTGGTACATGCCTTTAATCCTAGCACTTCGGAGGAAGGGGCAGGTAGATCTCTGAGTTTGAAGCCAACCTCATATATAGAGTAAGTACCAGGGCTACCAGGGCTACCAGGGCTCCACAGAGAAACCCTGTTTCAAACAAACAAACAAACAAACAAACAAACAGGCAAACACCAAAAACAATAAATAACTAAAATGTCTCAGCCACAGTATTTTAAGTATCAATGAAAGTCAATATGTTTTGCAAATATTTCAGGTGTCAAGTAAATCTTTTAAGTCTATCTTTGTCACACAAAGGTGATAACATCTAAGAAGTCATGATCATGGTATGAAGATACATTCATTGTGTGTGTATAAAATTTACAAATTCATTTGCATATATGTGCATATATATGTAATATAATCAGAATGTGTGTGTGTGTGTGTGTGTGTGTGTGTGTGTGTGTGTGTGTGTGTGCCTGTGCAAACATTCTTCAGAGACAGTCCTAAAAACCAACAATGATATTGTGGTACGGACAACATGAACTTGGCCTCTGACACAGCTTCTTAAGGATTGAACTGGAGGAGATCAGATATTTCCAAATAAGACCAACTAGATTGAGGGTTTACTTGTCACAGTTACTGTTGGATATTTGTAGCTTTGGGTGTGTGGGAAACATCAGGAGGCCAATCTCCAGTTGGTGTAAAACAAGAAAAAAGCTTTCCAAACAAAAACAGACACAAAAGAGCAAATGTTGCCCATCTAAGAAAACTCAATAGCAAACACATAGCAGAGATGAATAAAAGAAAACAGAGAGGGGTGGGGATCCAAAGAGAAAAAAAATCACTGAATGTTTACAACAAACATGAGTGCCTTTTAAGGCATAGAAATTCATCTTGATCAGGCCAAAGCAAACTCCCCAATCCAGCCTAACCCAACCTAATGCGACCCAATCCAACCCCACCCAACCAAATCCAAATCAACCCAAACCAAACCAAACCAAAACTAAAAAGGAAATTAGTGCTTGAGATATGAAAGTCAAGTGAAATGTAGTACAGAAATGAGGTGAGGAAGTCACAGTTTTCCAATGCCAGGAGAAGGTGGATGATAAGTGTGTTATTTGCATCATTTTTCTGGGCTGCATGCTATTCCACCAGAACACACACAGTGAATCTGTATCAAGCTGGTCTGGAGAGTGATGGTATCATTTGTGGGAGGTTTGAGCTGCCTCTCCCAGCCTATGGTCAATGCAGATCTTCACAGTACCTCTTTGCTTCCACTCAGCTTGGGATGGAGAAATATCCTTTTTCATGAGTTTCAAGGATTAAATGACCTACTTCTGGCCTATAGTAAGTGCTTTGTAAACGGTGTCTACCATTTCTATCCTTAACCCACAGGTTGAGATCCACTGGGCTTAGAGTGTAAAAGTACATTCTAATGTAAATAGCTCAGATGCAGGATATCTTATATGTGAGCCCCAAAGGGGTCGAGACCCACATGCTGAGAAACAGTGTTTTACATTCTAGGTTGTCTCCCAAAGGCCCCTGTGTTGAAGATTTGGTCCGTAGTCTGGATCATAAGTGGAGGAACCTTTAGGAGGTGGGTCTTAGTGGGGGTGAGTTAGGTCACTAAATGTGGGTCCTCCAAGGAGAAGTCAGGATTCTGGTTTTTGCAGCTTGCTGCCTTTGCTTCCTAGCCACCGTGAGATGAGCAGGCCACTTTCACCTGGCATTTGTCCCCTGTGCATTGTGCTGCACAGGTCCAAAGCAGCAGGGCAATGTGAGAATGGGCACAGGCCTCTAAAATGTGAGCTGGAACATAGCTTCTCTCCTCAGTGGCTGACTGGTCACATTACATCCTCAGTCAGGAAACAGAGCATGAACAGGAAGTGGGGGCAGTCTCTACAACTTCCAGATCTTACCCTCAGTGACCCACTTCCTTCAGCAGGACCCTCCTCCTGGACGTTCTACATGCTTTCTAAACAAGCCATCAGCTGGGGACTGTGTGTTTAAAGATGAGAGCCTCATGAGGCAGACTTCACATTCAAACCACAGCAGTGTCCTTAATCAGAGGAGCGACAATAGTTCACAAAATCATTCCCTCTTTACCTCCATGCCTCAGTTTCCTGGTCCCTATTGTCTGCTCTCCCATCCTCCAGCTGTCTCCTACAATGGCTAGTAGGCTTCAGAGAAGGCCACAGTCTGCCCAGCGAAGCTTCATGGGCTTGTCTCCACGTGGACAGCCATGATGGCCAGTGGTCTGTTGCTGCAGCCCAGTGACTGTGGCATCCTGGGAAGATGGAGGGCATCCAAATTTTGGGATGCATTCTATGACTAAGATCATACTTCCTTGTCTGTTTCCAACTGTTTTCTATTCCCGTGGAAAAGCAGGATCTTTTAAATTGTTTGTTTTGTTTTTCTACAATGACTTAAATTTTCTTTTTTTGCCCTTCCTTCATTGACTCTTATCTCTCAGGATGTTTTGATCCTCAGCCCTTTTTCCTCTCCAAAGTCACCACTTCTCAGTCTTATACCTTCTGCTGCCCCTCCCTCCACACCACACGCAAGCCTGTAGGAACTGTAATGTAAAACTCCTCTCTCTTCACCCAGAAGATTCCAGGTGAGTTCATGGGTTCAGTTGTTTTGGACCCTAGCCATAATATGGCAGCTAAAGCACTGATTAGAGCAGTGCGAGTGAGTGGATTATTTATTGGAGACAGCCAGTGTAGCTACCAGGCCAAAGAATACAGCTCCCAGTCCTTATTGGAGCTCATTCAACAAGATGAGTTCCTTTGGTCTCTTCCTCTGCCATCTCTAGACAATGACATTTATCCTCATCCACTTTACGTCATGGTTACAGCATAGTTGCTGTGGCTCTGGATGTTGTGATTTCATTCCGGGCAGAGGAGAGGTAGAAGATGAGCAATCCCCTTGGCATTCATGTATGCTAGTGTCAACTCTTAGAAGGTAAGGTGTATTTAGTTCTGAAAGCAAAGAGAAGAGGAAGACAGACAGACACAGAGACAGACAGACAGACACACACACAGAGAGAGAGAGAGAGAGAGAGAGAGAGAGAGAGAGAGAGAGAGAGAGAGAGAGAGAGAGAGAGAGAGAGAGAGAGTGAGTTAAGGAACTATTAAAGAAGTAGAAGCCAAGCAATCATTATGGTGGTTGCTCAGCTGGCATTTTGAAGTTGATAATTCTTCATAGTATGGCGTACATAGGCCATACTATTGTAGTGATCATGAACTAGTAAGTCTGAAGTAGTCTGTAAACAGGTCTATGTGATGATAATGATGCTAAGTATTGAACTAATTTGAGTCTGCTAAGGGGTCTAAAAAATTCTAGTGTGTAGTGTGTGTATTTATCTGTATGTGTCTATGCATCTGTTTATCTGTGTGTCTTTGCATATGAATATCTCTCTCTCTCTCTCTCTCTCTGTGTGTGTGTGTGTGTGTGTGTGTGTGTATGTGTGTGATGGTATACATATGGAGGCTGGAAGGAAACTATTCTGTGCTTTCATCAGGGTTGCTAGGGAACTTGGGATTGAACTCATGTCATTCAAATCACAGGGTGAGTGCTTTCAGCCAGTGTCATCTAAGCAGCCCAAGGAGTCTGAAAAGTGAACTCCTTCCTAACACAAACTGGGCTTTAAAAAATGTCTCAATCTGATTTTCAAGCACTCAGTGGCCATGAAGTCTCATTTCATGTAAGTTTTGCCTTCTAAAGGCCTGCAGGGTTCAAACTGATTTCCTTATAACTTATTTATTTATCCAGGACATTCTTCTTCAGCCCTGCTTAATTGGAAACCACTAGCTTGTATTTCCTTCAATGTGGCCATACTATCTCCCTACATAGTCACCTTCTGCATGGTGTCCCTCTGATCTAGTCACTACTCTAGTCTGGGTGTCTCTATGAGTCTATGAATCTCCATGTTCATAGCAGCGTTAGTCTCCATTTTTTCTCCTGTAGGCTCTCCCTACAAAGTGTTAGCTTAGGTAAGATGAAGGACAAGTGCCCCACCATTTGTTCCTTCTTTGGTGAATTTCATCTTGTGCCTTCAAGGTCCAAGAGAGGCTCACATGAGCCAGATCACCAGAGGCCAGATCACTCTCTATGAAGGGCTATTTCTCTGTTTACACTCAGGATAGATACTCAGATAGATACTGATTCCAATGCTTAAGTCAGACATGAGAACATTGCCCCCTGTCTTAGTCAGGGTTTCTATTCCTGCACAAACATCATGACTAAGAAGGAAACGGTTTATTCAACTTAAACTCCCATGTCACTGTTCATCACTAAAGGAAGTCAGAACTGGAACTCCAGCAGGTCAGGAAGCAGGGGCTGATGGAGAGGCCATGGAGGGATGTTTCTTACTCACTTGCTCCCCTTGGCTTGCTCAACTTGCTCTCTTATAGAACCCAGGACCACCAGTCCAGGGATGGCACCACCCACAATGGGCTGGGTCCTCCCCCCGTGATCACTAATTGAGAAAATGCCTTACAGCTGGCTCTCATGAAGGCATTTCCACAACTGAGGCTGCTTTTTCTTGTGTCCAGTTGATACACAAAACTAGCCAGTACACTCCCTATACCCCAGCCTCCCAAATGGTTCTAATGTGCCCTTTGCTCATGGGAAGTAAAGAGTGAATATGCATCATCCTTCCTCTCAGGGTGGGGACACATGACTCTCTCCAAGGGAACCCCTCAGGTCCCACCAGACCTCATTTCTTGAATGCTTTAGACATTTACTATCCACTTTTCTAAGGTCCAATTAGCAAGCTCTGGTGGCGAATGTGCTGCTGTCTTTTACAGAATGAAAATGGTTGGGGCTGAGCCTCTAGGAATGGCTGCGTGAGCGCAGCATTGTACAACGCTGGGTGTGTCTTCCCCCTCTGAGGCACAGTGGATTGATACAGAGATGGAGATTTCCCTCCATTTTACCCACACTCTCTCTCCTCATCCAATAGCAGCTTATTTCAGCTTAACTTGCTTGAAGTCTTTAGAAAAAACAAGCAGGCTCATGTTATTGGGAGAACTTACAACAAATTTAGAAGACCGCCCTGGATGTATTTGATTTCTTATTTGTATCTGGCATTTGCACAGTTTATTGATTTCGAATCACTCACTTTCTCTGACTCCTTGGGAAGCTTCTATTACATTTTTAGAAAATTACACATGGAACAGAAGGATGAAAAGTTTGGCTGTTCTTTTCTTTCAGACATTCCTCAGTTAATAACTTTTTCATATTTCTTATCAACATTTCAAAACACACACTTTTCGAAAGCAAAGTTTAGCAGAATTTATTATTCTAAACTTCATTCCTTTGAATGAGATAGTGATTTTTACCCATAAGATGCTTCTTATGCCTGCAGACTTATGTTAATATAAATTAGGCAAAGACTGTTGGATGAGAGTTTTTTTTTCTCTTCTTTTTTATAAAAATCTCTTTTCTCTTGACATTTTGTAGAATCTAATTTCAAATTCTTATTTTTGAGGCCTATGGACAAATATAGACAAACCTACAGGGAGATTGAAAGTCTTTAAATTATCCCAATTAAGTGTCATATTTTGAGCCTCTGCACCTAACGACTCCTTCACCGTTCTTGCAGGACCATGAGGAGGCACTGACTTGAGTTAGAACCTGAAGTAAAATCTGTGCAGCTTTTATCTGTATAACTTCATATTCTTCTCTGTAGAACAATCAATGCCTATTTGACTCTGTATGGATAATCTTAGTTGACAATCAAGACAATCTTAGTTGAGCCTCCAGTGACCTCAGAGCAACAAAGCTCACCTTTTCCATCCTGAAGGCAGTTTGACAAACGGAAGGGAATCTCACTTCTATGCTTCTTCGTCTTCCTAGGAGACGATTTCTGGATCTTAGATCCATGCTTCCTGGATCACAGCACTCTTTATTTCTCTGAGAGAATGTATAGTAAATTTTCATTGTTTCAGACTCGACTTCAAAGGCTGCCTGGGAAGACAGTCCTGCTCAAACTAGTAAAATCAAAATTCTCTCCACCTTTGGCCAGAAGGGGGAAGCAGCCGACTGTATCTGAGGCTTGGTGCAGGATTTCCAGCAAAAACTTGGCACCTTAGATTAATTAGGACTCACCAAGTTAATGATTGAAGCACCACACAGTAATCCCACGTCACTTTGTAAGACTATACGTGGGGCAGTCATATATGTGGCTTGCCATTCATTTACCCTTTGAAATTATGTGGTTTCTCTCAGACTCTGGCTGTGTGAAATTCAATGCTGATGGTACTCTGCCTTGAGTCGGAGCTTTACTGATGGATCTGGAGATCAACAATAAAGCAACCACAAAGCCAGCGATGTTGTTATGGGTGGTTATGTTTGCTTTGACATGAGGAAATGGTTTTTAATTAATTTGTGGTTCCATCCAAGCCCACAGGGACAAACACTGCTCTATTTTGACCTCAATACATACTTAAACTAAAAGTATATGTTACATTGTTTTACCTCTGTATGTAACGACTCTCTTTGTAGCTCTTTTATTATCTGTTGTTTCTAATAGATTTGGTAATACTTAAGGTTTGAAGAAAAACTATTTCCCTCAATGAGTTTGTGCTCAAAGGCCAAGTGAACTTGAACATTGGAAACTGTTCTCCCCCCACCCCTGGGAAATTCTATTGAAGGAAAGAAAACAGAGTGTCTGCTATTAAGCAGAGGAGTCGGTGTATCTTTAGGTTGATAATTGTTACTTTTATTTTGAGTGCTGCTGGATCTATTTAACTATGATAACTGTCTTAGCTGGGGTTTCTGTTTCTTTGAGAAAACGCCAAGGCCAAAAAGCAAGTTGAGGAATAAAGGGTTTCTTTGGCTTCCATGTCCACATTGTTGATCACCACCAAACAAAGTTAGGACAGGAACTCTAGCAGGGCAGGGACCTGGAGGCAGGAGCTGATGCAGAGGCCATGGAGGGATGTTACTTACTGGCTTGCTTCCCCTGGCTTGCTCAGTTGCTTTCTTATAGAACCCAAGGCCACCAGCCCAGGGATGGCACCACCCACAATGGGCTGGGTCCTCCCCCCTTGATCACTAATTGAGAAAATGCCTTATGGCTGGGTCTAATGGAAGCATTTCCTCAACTGAGGCTCCTTCAACTCTAATGACTCTGGCTTGTGTCAAGTTGAGACAAAACCAGCCAGTAATATGACTGAATGACAGATAGTCTTTCCAGGGTCCAAAGATGCTCTGTGGTCACCTAGTCCTTGTAGAAACAGGGTTGTGAGTTGTTCTTGACTCTTCAGTTACAGACACAGTTTTAACAGAGCAATGAAGATCATGATTTTCAACTTTAATTTTTAATCCTCATGTATATTCAGCGTTTAAAAGTTTTTTCTTCATTCCACTGACTAAATTCTTACATAAAACACATAACATGTAGCTAAAGAAAGCTAACAATATCAATAGCTCAAAATCTATATCTGAGTGAATAAAGGGGTTTATAGCAAATTAAAGAGGGCCGTGAGTTCTTTGAGATTACTCCCAGAAAAGAAATGGGACGTGTATTCTCTCTCCTGGAATTCATGCGGGTTCTATAGGTGACACATACTATATGTTAAAAGTGGTACTGAGTTGGCTTTCTGTTTATGGCCTTCAGATTCTGAAAACTCTTGCTTGCTGCTTCCTGCAGCCCCGACTCTTGGACTCCAGCTGCCACTTGGTGAGGAAGCCCCATGTGTACTGTGGGGGAGACCCAGATGGAGAAATGAAAGGTCCTAACAGAGCAGCAGTCTTGATGGTTTCCTAACTGACCGTCACTCAGAAGTGGTTTTGCCTTCTCAGGCTCCTCTCATCTTTTGGGACTAGAGAGACAGATTGGCCTTGTTTGAATTGCTAAAAGGAGCCAGATGTGGGTGTTGTGTGATAAAGCTTTCTCTGGGGAGATGCAACACACATGACTACTCATACCAGTTAGGGAACTCATGACAGATGAAAATACGGGTACCACCAACTTGGTGGACCAGTGAGTTTTATTGGAGTTACTTATAGGAATATGGATGCGGGGTTACTTAGAGGAATGGAAATTACCCAAAGGCAGATGCAACACCAAAGGCTACCCCAGCACGGGCAACAGCTTACAAAGCTGGGAACCTGGAGCAAGCTGCACAGCCTGCCGGCACCTTAACAGGTTGGAGAGCGTCCTTCCCAGGTGGCTGAGTTGATCTAAATCTCTTCCAGACAGCTGGTCCGGTCTCAAAATCTTTGCAACTCAGCTTGTCTGAATCTTCTTAGCTGTTCAGCTTCCTTTTCTGAAGGGAACTCCTTAGCTTTTATTCCTTATGTTGGCAGGGAAGGGCCTAGTAAATATGTTTCGTTTCAGGGACTTCCTGAAGCTAATTTGAGTTGTTTACCTTCCTGCCTATGGAGCTTCCTGCAGGATGAAATATTTCCATCTTGAAGGAATCTTTTACACAACAATTTTTTTTGCTTCTAGCCTTAAAATTTTAGGCTAGTTTGATACATAACATTATACACTGGATATAATTATTTAACAAAAACACAATCTTCTTTCAAAGATGCTTCTTCACGACACATGACATTAATCTGACACATCTTCTAATGCCTCTGCCAGCCCTGGGAGGAAAATGAACAATATAGGCTTGTAACCAGTGTTAGGGTAGAGAGGAGGCCATGATGAGTTTTAAGGCTTGTCTTGCATAACACTTCAGGCTTACCGTGTTAATTGCCTCATTGCCACTGGACAGAACCAGTAAGTTTAGAGTTTGTACACTATACCCTGCATGGAATCGTGTCATGCCATCATTTATGTGCAAAAACAGCAACACTTCATGTGAACAAAAGGCTTGGAATGCATTTTAGAAGCACTAATGAACAAGAACAAAACCTCCTTGTTTATTGTATAATGGTGTTCAGAGCTTGTTCTCAACAACTTGAATTGGCAGAGAACAACTGAAGGTGAGAGTGGCAAGAGCCGGGTAGTATTTTTCTCTTGTTCACTGAAAGCGTCTTCAGAATGAGCTAGAAGACATGGGAATCTGGTTCTTTCAGAAGGCACACTCTCACGTTCACATGGACAATCTTATAAAATAGCTCTTTTAGAGAACAAAAATAATGTTTTCTACTTTAGCAGGCTTCAGAATTGCCTGAGGGCCTATCCAAGTGCAGATTGAAGAGCTGAGGAGGTGACTCAGTGGATGTGATCACTTTCAGAGGACCCGAGGCCAGTTCCCAGGACCCACATCAGGGGCGCTCACTACCATCTATAACTCAAGTTCCAGAGATCTGACGCCCTCTTATGGCCTGTGGGGGCACCACATCTATTTGGTACATATACATCCACCTATCAGGTGTGTGCCCATGTACAAAAATGAACAAATGAATGAGTCTTCAAAATAAAAACCTCATAGGTCCAATCCTGAGCTCCTCTTATGTAGATTATGAGCTATAGAACAGGAGTTTGCATTTCTAACAAATTGTCAGGCGATGCTGATGCACACCAAGAGCTACTATGTTGAAAGAAATAAGGCACAACAAATGTTAGGCATAGCATCCTTTCTTTAGAATTTGAAGATTAAAGCTAGGTATGGTGGCATGTGTCGGTAGTTGCAATTGCTTGGGAAGGTCAAGCCAAAGAGTCATCAAAGCCTCAAAGTTCAGGACCAAATTGCTTCACACACACACACACACACACACACACACACACACACACACACACACAGGGGTGGGTGGGAGGAGGATTGCATCACTAATATTTGTGTTTAGTGAGACATCACTCTTACCTCACTAAATCAGAGAAGCCTTTTTTCTTCTTTTGTAGTATGTGGAGATGAACACACAGACCCACAATCAGAGTACTTAGCTCTAAGTGTTGTATCATATTTTATGCATGAAAGCCTCAGAGAACACCGTGGAAGAGTGTGCAAAGATTCTAAGAGCCAGAGATGGTGAATGACTAAACACATTGTTTTCTGGATGCAGGGCAGCTGCACATGAACTCACAGTGGTTGTGATGGACTAAATGCACAAGACCTGTACAAGCTCAGGCTAGACAGAAATCCCAGCATAGATGGGGGAGGTGGACATGAAGTCGTACCTCTAGCTGTAAAGCTGTTAGCAATTGATAAGTGATGGGAGGAGAGTTGGTATTCTTTAAGGGTGAGCGTTTGGTAGGTCAACCATTAGGTATGTTTCCATACCCAAGGAAACACGGACAGATTACATACAGCCATTAATAGCTGCTAGGGGACCTTTAAATATTTTTTTAAGAGTGTGCACCTAGTAGGCCAATCATGCTCCAAGAGATGGTCCCACACCCACGAGTATGTGGCCAGCACAAAACAGGTTTATATGAAAATAGGATACTAAGTTAGGGGGCTAGGAAAGTAGGATGATTTTGAAGAAGTTAGGAAGGGGAATTAAAGATGATCAAAATACACTGGATGAAACTATTAAAGAATTAATAAATAAATAGAAATAGATTAGTGATCCCTGTTATCTAAAGTATCATATTTAGACACATCTCAAAAGCAAAAATTCATGGACTCCTGTGAGTCAGCCACTAAGCTGGTTGAAGGGCGACTGCCTCCTCTTGGGATCCATGGGGGTCCTTCTGTGGTAGGTGACTCCTGAGCCGCGCCATATTCTGATATGACAGAGTTAGCTGGGTCAGTGGAAGCTGGAGATCATTGTCCCTTATTTTTATTTTCTTATGGGCATAATACTTACACATATTAATTCGGTGCAATGTAATATAATAAGCAAAGCATATGATTCACATATCTACCACCTCGAATGTTGCCATGCTGAGTACATTCAAAACAGTCCGGTTACTGTGGGGCATGCCTTGTTGTTAACGGTGTGATCCCACTGAACAGGAAAGTGCCAGAACTCGGCCCTCCCATCCAATTATGTAGCTGTTGACCAACACTTTCCACTGCAAAGCAAATGGAGGAAGAGAGAGAGAGAGAGAGAGAGAGAGAGAGAGAGAGAGAGAGAGAGAGAGAGAGGCTGGTGCAGTTTTGTTTCGAAGCGAGTAAACTTAAGAAAAGAACGAAGATACTGTTTCTGATGAAGAGTATATAAGGAACTATTTTTAGTCATCATTGCTACTTTATTGTGATTAAAAATGTTTTCTCCACAGTAGTTAAACAGGTAAGAGATGAATAGGTGGAACCTCCCGCAAGATACCTTTAGGGCTCTTTTGAAACCATTTCTAAATGCAGTGGTTTTGGGAAAGTCTTTTGTCTTAACTAATACACATGATCTAAATAAAACTTAAGTGTCAATCAATGAATGTGCTGTTAGTTTTTATGTCATTTGAATCTATAGACTGGGACAACATATTACAAAAGAACTCACCTAGTTAACATACAATGATCATTCCAGGAAAATAATTTCTTATTCTGTCCCCCAGATGGTACACTTCCCGAGCGCGCGTGTGCATACACACACACACACACACACACACACACACACACACACACACACACACACACACCATGTATATAAATGTCACAGGTAAACTAGAAGGAACTGAAAACAGGTTCAGCTACCAGATAAACAGGTTGAGAAAACAGAGAATGACAAGCACGAAGGGACATCTAGAGCTAGTGTCAGTCTCTCATCAGGTTGACATGAGAAAACAAACATCGTGTATCTGTTTTAATCAATCTACGGGAAATGGATATCTTTGATAGTGAGGAAAGTAAGTTTTAGGTAAACCCAGGAAGCCAGAAAATGGTTCACAAAGAATTCTGCATTTCAAACAATATAAAAATCTAATATAGGGGGAAAAATGAATTCAAGCTGGGTTCTGTATACATAAACATCTTCTGTTCTCAACGCTCAACAGGGCAGTACCCCTGACCAGGAAGGACATAAACTTTGTGTCTTAATATGGCTTCAGTTGGAGCCACTTACATCTTTTACTATAAATTGCTAGCATGGACACTATAACTCCTTCTGTATTGTACATGGCTCAAGGCACAGCCACACACCTCCTTTCTTTCTATTGCTATGGTGCAGACTTAACATTTTACATTATTGCCCTGTTTGCAGTTATATGAAGCTTGAATAATAATATTCCCAAATCATGGCAACTATTGGTTTTTTATTTTTATTTTTTGCACGCAGTTAATTTAATCCAAATTCCAAACCCCAAGAAGTCCTTGAAAAGGAAAGGACGAACCTTTCACCGTGACATCATCCTGGAATGTAGACGTTAATCCGGGGCTTAAGTAATGTGCGTGTCAAGATAGCGAGCTGACTTGCTGTACAGGGCATCTTTGAACTGGTTTGTACTTGTGGAGCTGTTTTGTGTACTGAAGAGTATGCACCTGTCAAGGCGTCTTCCTGACGTCCAGATGAGTAACTTCGGAGCTCATTTGACTTGCCCTGAGGACAAGCTTTATGTTAGTGAGGACAGAGGAATGCAGGATGTCAGGGGTGTGTGTGTGTGTGTGTGTGTGTGTGTGTGCGCTCCAGCGTGCGTGTCGCTCTCTGAAGCTGCTCTTTGGGGTTCACCTTAATTCCAAAGCAAGCAGGAAGCCAGGTCACACCCCTTGATGTCCCCTTCAATCTAAGGTTTGGCATCCTTTGAAGATCTTTCTCTTCTCTTTAGGTCTAGAAATAAACACATAAAAAGTAAAATAAATCAAATAGAAATGTGAAAATTTTATACAATGGACTGTTTTTTTTTAGAGACAGAAATTTTAGAATTTTTAAATTTCCTAATGCATTCACGAATCCCAAATGTCATTGGGGACTATCTCATGAGACAGATAGACATTTCCACAATCAACTCTAGGTGTCTGTCAATTCATTAGTGTACTCTTTGGGGAAAGATCTCTGTCTCTCTGTCTCTGTCTCTGTCTCTCTGTCTCTGTCTCTCTGTCCCTGTCTCTCTGTCTCTGTCTCTGTCTCTGTCTCTGTCTCTGTCTCTCTGTCTCTGTCTCTGTCTCTCTGTCTCTCTGTCTCTGTCTCTCTCTCTCTCTCTCCTATCTCCCTCTTTCTCTCACTCACATATACACACAAACCACTGATGATCAATCTTGGAGAATTTCTTTTTTTAGATTATTTATTAATTAAAATTCAGCCAATTTTAATAAGTAGTTTTCAGAAAATCATGCCTATATATGTCATATGGCTTAAGTGGTTAAAAATTATGAATCATAAATTTTGAGTAAACACAGCTCAGGTGGTTTGTGCTTGAGAGTGCAGACAGATACAGATAAAGCTGTAACAGCGAGTGGGGAAAGCACCCTCAGTTTTGCCATGAATTGTGTGACTCTGGGAAAGCTTTTGTGTCTCTGTAGTAAAGGAAATTACCTAGGCCTGCAAAACTCACCTTCTGGAAATTCTGTCATTGGTTCAGGGAGAGGGCTCAGAGGACAAGAGAGCTGTCTGTGAAATCAGAAACCACTGAGTTCAAATCTCCAGCATCCATGTAAAAGCTGGGCTATACCTTTAAAACCAGTGTTGGGAAATGGAGAGAGGTGCATCTTGGGAGCTGGCTGACCAGCCTAGCTGAAATGACGAACTTCAGGTTCAGCGAGAGAACGAATCTCAAAGAAGGAGATGGAGAGGCAGAGAGGAAGAACCTGGACATCTTCTTTTGGCCTCTGTATAAGTGTGCATGGGTGTCTACATACATCACTGTGCTCACACTACACACATGCAAACCCGTACACACATGAACACGTCTGTAATTTAAAAGTCAACATATCCATTGGAGGAAAAGCAATATAATGCAATGTCTTATTTACTCTCCTTCCTCTCTCCTTTTCTTCTTCCTTCTCTCTTTTACTTCCTAACTTCCTTTCAAACTTCCTCTTTTTAAGTTGCTGAGCTCAGAAGCCCTTCCTCTAAAAGACTAAGGAGTTACATTAAGTTGACTATGAGCAGTTTACTCTAAGATGCTTAAAAGGAGATGGGAAGTGTTATGGATTAGAATTCAAAGAAACAGCAACTGTCAGGGATTAGGAATGATGTTTCTGGTTTAGCTGTTGACTAAATATTGTCAGGACTCACACACAGCTCTGCCAGGGTTGGTGTCAGGACTTAGAAAGGCATCAGCCACGTCCCTTCAGCAGTGACTGAAAAGTGAGATCAGATGCTTACAATCGCCCAGATCACAGCCAGTCACGGTATGCCGGCTGGATCCTGCCTTTACAGGCAATTCCTTTGTCTAGAGCACCACTCTCATCGGATGAACCTCCTCAAAGACAATTACTTCTATGCTCAGGTAGTGAAATTTGTGAGAGCAGGAGAGAAAGCCAGAGCAAATGGATTCTGGGTGAGAGAGAAGCAGGAGGTAGGTGGTGGGAGAGTGGGCATGGTTAAAAAAAACATGAAGCTGACATTGTGCATAAGAGTTGGTTGATATGAGCGAGGTCCTGGGAATCTTGTGACTTCTCAGCAGCCACAGAGATAACAAGATGCCCATTGATGTCTTCACTTAGCAGTGCTGAGAGGCAAGGAGGAGCAACCTGCAACTAAGTGACCGATGCTTTCCCACCTACCAAAGATGGATGAGTGCTTTCTCATTTACTTACTACCAAGGGATGGGTGCTTTCCGTCTCCTACTACAAAGGACAATTGCTTTTCCCATCACTTTTCTTTCCCCTCCATTCAAATGCCACTAATCTCCTTCCTTTCTTCTCATCATTGGAGATAGAAATATTTTATAACGCATGAATGTCTTTAATTTTTTTGTTTTGTTTTAAAATATCTTCTGTGTGGTTATGCAAATTTTAAAAAATCCTGAAAATTATTTTTAAACTTTATAGGAAATATTTAACTTTTTGAAAAACTCCTGTACTTTCTTAATTCATTACTACTAAAATATCATTATTTTATGGTGGGTATCTAATTTATCTTGAATCTTATGCTTGTCTTAGAAAAATAAATAAGCAATATGCTGTTAATTCTTTTCCCGGGTTATGATAATCTAAGGCTTTTATTTTATTATGGAGGAGTTTCATAAGATTAGTTTTAATTAATGATAACATTAACCAAAATCCTCTATGAACTATTAAATCTTTAAGATGAAATTAAAAGCAAGGCTTTAATTCCAACCATCTTAGAATTCATTATCTTGGAAAAATTCTGCTTCTGTTAAACTTTGATAAGGATGTCTCAGCTCTTGCTTATCACTTTTGTCTTCCATTAATTCTTACCCATTAGCAATCTCCAGAGTTTAATTTCACTGTCACGTGTTCTAGTTTCATTTGCGTTGCTATGATAAAATAACCTGATGAAAAGCAACTTAGGGGAGAAAAGGTTTCATTTTATGTTACAATCGCAAATTACAGTTTGTCATTTTGGGGACATCAGGGCAGAAACTTCATATATGACTAATCATATTTACAGTCGAAATCAGAAATAAATTAATGCACATATATTCACCTGCTCACTTGCGTTCCCCTATGTTTCTCCATTGTTATACATCTCAGGGCACCCTGCATAGGGAATGCTACCGCCCACAGTAGAAAGTGTCTTCTGACATCAATCAAGGAAGACAACCCCCAAAGACATGCACACAGCCTAATTCAATGGAGACAGTCCTCCAAGAAGACTCTTCCCAGGTCATTCTGGGTTGTGTCGATTGATGTTAACCACTACACCACAGCTAGTTTCTGTAAGGAGAGACTGCTTTGCTGTGTGATTTCAAATGGTTTGATCAAAGTGACAGGCAAGTTTCTTGCAAAAGAAAGTACTGGCCAAGAGCTTGGTACTGGGGTTTAACTGAAAGGGCCTTAACCTTTGTGCTGGTTAAATAACATGGTTTAATCTAGAGAAAAGCCAAAGGCCATGATAATCAGTCACTACCTCCCAATAGCGCGCTCCATTGGTTGCCATGGAAAAATTCCAAAGCGTTCAACATGAATTCTTCGCAGTGAATTTCATCTTGAGCAGTTTTCCACTTTAGTTCTTTCTATTACTTAGAAAAGGCACGTCAGCCATTGTAACTAGTAGCCTTTGCTATTGTCATCTTGCTGGCATCCCCTCCCCAGTACAAAGACTTCCAAAATACATGCTGGCTTTCAGTCAGTTGTCAGTTGCCAGCAGTGGTCTCTTCCTCTTTCCCTGAGCTCAAGATTGTTCCACAAATAAAAACATGAGGAGCTGTAATGAATAGGAATAAATATGGCATATCCTGGTTTGCAAAAGTACAGCATGCAATTAACTTTTAAAACATAGAACAGAGAATTCTGACAGACGAGTGCATATAAATCAAAGTACTGTGATAGTGAGATTATTATTTTTAAAAGTAGTAAATAAAAATTCACCGTATTTTCCCATGTCCTGTATTTGCCTGAATTTCATATAATGAACTTGACCCAATGAAGCTGGTAACTGAAATGTAAGTTCACCGTCTCCTATAACAGGACTTTTAACTGGGGTGGGGGATCCATGACTAGGGCTGATGTTCTCTTCACGTGTAACATATTGTTGGAAGAGCACTGATTGTCTAAGGCACTATTATAATCATTCTCAAGGTGGAAAGAGGAGAAAATATTTACCCAAACAAACTATATCATAAGTCTCTCCCCACAGGTAACAAAATGCCACAATTATGTCAAACAGTTAATTGATATTTCTTAAGCACAATTTTAGACCAAAACAAAGAACAATAGATGTGTATGTAAAACGTATAATAGCATGGGTATATTTATATTTTGTAAAATTTTATGAATTACTTTCTATTGGTCTTTCTGGTGACAGGAAAAAAGAGTTCATTTCTGGGGACACAATTTTCTCATCCTTACTGAATGTTTAATACAGGCGACAATTCTGACTGTTCTGTGTGAGATTTTCAGGTATTCTTTGGAGAAATGGGGAAACAAAGGGTTTTCCATTAACTTATTTATTCACTTACATTCTGATCGAAGTCCCACTCCCATCTTTCCTCCAAGTCCTATGCTTACTAACCTCTATCCCTATGACCCCCTCCCCTTCTCTTCAGAGAAAGGGAAGCCCATCTTGGGTACCACCCTGTCCTGGACACAACAGGACTAAGCATGTCCTCTCCCACTGAGGTCCAACCAGGCAGTCCAGTTAGGGGAATGGGATCCAAAGGCAGGCAACAGAGTCAGAGAGAGCCCCCACTCCAATTGTTAGGGGACCCCTATGAACATCAAGTGATACATCTGCTCCAAATATTTAGGGGGCTAGGTAGACCCATCCCTTGTGAGAGAGCCAAACCCTGACACTACGATACTCTGCTATACTTGTAGACAGGAATCTAGCATAAATCTTACCTGAGAGGTTTTATCCAGCAGCAGATAGAAATAAATGTTGAGACCTGCAGCCAAACATTAGGTGGAGCTCAGGGAGTCTGTGGAAGAGTGGGGGAAGGATTGAGGGAGCAGCAGGGGTCAAGGACACCACAAGAAGACCTACAGAGTCAACCAACCTGAGCCCATGGGAATTCACAGTGATTGAACCATCATCCAAAGAGCATGCAGAGAAGCAAAGATCCCCAGTGGAGCTATGGAGACACCAACCCACCCACAAAACTTTCAATCCAAAATTTATCCTGTTTACAAGTAATGCAGGCATAGGGGAGGGAACAGAGACTGAGGCAATGGCCAACCAATAACCAACCCAACTTGAGACCCAACCTATGGGCAAACACCAATCCCCGACACTATTAATGATATTCCCTGATGTTTGCAGATAGGGGGATATTGTGCTCTGAGAGGCTCCGCCCAGCAGCTGACTCAGACAAATGCAGTTGACCACAGCTGAACAGTGGGTGGAAGCTGGGGACTCTTATAGAAGAATAGGAGGAAGGCTTGAGGCTTCCAAAGGGGATAGGAACTCCACAGGAAGACCTACAGAGTCAACAAACCTGCACCCTTGGGGCTCTCAGAGTCTGAACCATCAACCAAAGAACATACATGGGCTGGACCTAGGCCTCCCTGCACATATGTTGCACATGTGCTTGACATGTGGGTCCTGAACAACTGTAATGGGGGCTATCCCTAAAGCTGTTGTCTACACGTGGGTATGTTCTACTAGCTGGGCTGCCTTGTCTGGTCTCAGTGGGAGAGGAAGTGCCTAGCCTCCCAGAGACTTGAAGTGTCAGGGTGGAGGGATACCCAGGGGTCACTCCTACTTGCTCAGAGTGGGAGGGGAGGGAAGATGTGGGGGGATTGTGGGAGGGGCGACCAGAAGGGGGCAGTGAGTGGGATGTAAAGTGAACCAGTAGGAAAAATGAAATTAAAGTTGAAAAAAGAACAAACAAAACAAAACAAACAAACAAACCACACACACACACACACACACACACACACACACACACACACACACACACACACACAGAGTACATAAGTCAGAGGCAGAAATTAGATTTGAATCCAGCCACTGTTTTTTATATGGGAAAGATACAGTGGGCCAGCCGTGGCACCATCCTTTAATTTGTTCACCATATTGATAATCAAATAAAGTAAAACTAGAAATTTGGAGTGGGTAACGTGTGAAAGAAAACTAACTGGTTGCACAAAGACCAGGAGGTGGAAACAGGAACCAACAATTGTACGGTTCTTACGTTGTTCTTGGGATACGCATCCTCAGTATATAGTCCCCAAACTGCAAATAAATGACTGAAAAGAATCAAAACAAAGCTGTATAGTTTTAGCTAACCAAAGAAATATAGCGGGACCATTGAAAGATAAAAACAAAGGCAGAGAGAAAGGCAAAAATGCAGATGAGGCCAAAGAGAAGCAAATGGTAAGACAGAAGTTTATACTTAAGAATATTTGATGAAAAATTCCCTTATATACTGCCTGTTTTAAAAAAGTCCACTTTATATCTAATGACACTGTCAAGTAGCTCTTTTCTCAAATTGAAATATTTCATTTTAAAGAAGGAGGGAGGCTTAGAAGGCAAAACCAACTTACAAGATACAGGAGGGCCAGAAAGTTACAAGACTCATGGGGCTCTTTCCCAGGGTTAGAGAAGTAGTAAACCAGCTGTGGAGGAGAGTTTGGGGAAGTTGCCTGCAAGCCGGAGTGGGGACTCCAGGGACCTGGCTTTCATGAGTTGCCAGTGCTGGTATAATGGTGATTTTTGACGCTACAACTACCTGAGTTACTGATGCGCTTGTAAGACACCCCAGTAACCTCGTTGGTTCACTTGGCAGTCTTGATTCTTTGGTCTGTTGTCAGCACCCACCCTGACAGACATTAAACCACAGTGGCTCAATTTCTTGTCACAATTACCCTAGAATAGATAGATGACTAGAGGCCTCTATGAAACTATTATAATAATAGAAAGCATTCCAGAGATGACCTTTAGACAGCGATTTGGAGTTTAAAACCTGCCCACAAAGAAAGCTCTAGCCTTTCCAATACAAAGTCTATGAGAACACTTGAAGAAAATTGAAAAGGGAAGCTATTTACAGACCTTTTCTTTGAGAGAGACCTCACTCAACTCTCAAACTCCAGAAAAGATATAAGAAACTGTATTACAAGGGGGCTGGAGAGATGGCTCAGTGGTTAAGAGCACCGACTGCTCTTCCAGAGGTCATGAGTTCAATTCCCAGCAACCACATGGTGGCTCACAACCATCTGTAATGGGATCTGATGCCCCCTTCTGGTGTATCTGAAGACAGCTACAGTGTACTTATATATATAATAAATAAAATAAATCTTAAAAAAAAAAAAGCCGTGGTAAAAGAAACTGTATTACAGCCTGATCAGTGAACTCAGATACAAAATGAATTAAGGGAAGTTCCAAGTAGAACCCACAATTATTTTTAGAAAGGGTAACACGGCCTGATCCACTTAACTTGATCTTGGGGATGCAGACAGTTAGCAACAGTTAAAACTCAATACACGTAATTCTTTGTGTGGATAAACCACTCCTTCCACTTCAAAGAAAGTAAAGAAAATTAACAGAGCGTAAGACCATCTTGGTAGAACTGGGAAAGTCATTGACAAAAAATTCAATGTTGATTCCTGATCAGCTTTTAGGAAAACATGAAAAAAAAAAAGAAAGAAAATATTGCTTATCCTGGCAAAGAGACTCATGTAAGACCTGTGACTGTCATCACTGTTGGGGCTTCATGTCTGTTGACAGCCGTCACTATTTTTATAAAGCAGGACAAAGTAAAGTTACAACTGAAATGGAAGGTGAATGAAATCCACTTTTATTTCTACAGTTTAGCAGTGAGCAATTAGAAATTAAATAATAGAGTTTAAATGAGCATTGAAAGAAAATATTTGGAGTTAAATTTTACAAAAGTAATGGTGCGAATGTCAGGGCCTGAAAACTGAGGCGGGATTGTTGGCAGAAGTTTTCAAACCTAAATGAGCTGAGAGAAAGAAGAGCAATGTCCTTGTCTTGGGAACGCCATATTCTTAGGATGGTGTTTTCTTTTAGTTGATTGATAGATCCAATTCGATCTCATTCAAAATCCTCACAGACACTTGGCAGAATCTAACACACTGATTTGGAAACGAGCACAGAGTCAGAAATCACACGGTGCAGCCCTTGAGCAACGGTGGAAACAGCAAAGAATACATTGGAGCTGAGGAATCTTGGTTCTGCTCTCGGAGAAGTTTCTTGCCATGGTCAGTGTCACACGGTTTGGCAGTGGTAGCATCCTCCAAAAGCAAGCACTGGAATCAAAAAGTCAAAAGATTTTCAGCAGGGCTGGGTCAACGGAGAGGGGACAGTTCCTACAACAAGAGATTTGGGCACCCACCCAAGGGGACCCCAAACACCGTGGCACTAAGCATCTAAAAATACAAAATGCCTAGAGGTAGACACTGTGAAATCGAGGTAGCCACTAATTAGACTAATCAAAAGCGTAACCCCCAAAAGAAAAAAAAGCCAGCCAAATTGGTCTCTATCACCATAGAACTCACTTATTTGAAGGGAACTGTCAAGAGGATGCACTGAATAGGTTAGGGCTGGGCGTATTCAGACTTACAAGCAAGAAATGCATTAAAGCACTTATAGCCGGGCATGAACGAGCTCCCAAATGCAGCCACCGCAGAACGAGCCACAGGACTTAAAAACGTTAAAAGATTAGAACTAAAAGTTTACTCGAAAGAGATGAGACATGCACAGAGCACATAAACATGGGCCAAAAACTTCATTAGTGATTATAGAAAGGAATATTACTATTACCCGAAGATGACAGTAAAAAGAAAGACCGATGCTAAGCGGGTTGGAAGCGAGATCAATCAGTAGAACGCGTGCCTGGGATGCATGCGGGTTTGAGTCCCAGCACTGAAAAATTGAACGAGTGAATGGACAGACGAATGAATGAACATTAAGGTTGGTGAGAGAGCTGTGAAACTTGATTTGGCAGACTTCTCTCAGATTCTGAGTTTAAAATGGGGAACTTCTTAGGCAGTATCTTGGAAATTTAAGTATTCCTTTGTGCGATTTTTCGGAAATCCCATCAAAAGAAACAAAAGCGTACGTTGACGCAAAGACTTACTCATAGCAACCATTGGAAAGAGCCAAAAATACTGGCAAACAGGAGGCTAAACACGTGGTGTTGGCGAACAGAGTAAAGACTCCTCAGCCCCAGCATATACGATCTCCGTGGTCATAAGATGTGCAGCAGGCTGGGTCAGTGGAGAAGGGATGGTGCCTACAACTGTCTTACAGCGGAATAGCATTTAACAGCAAAAGAGCAGTCATTCATTCTTCACCAGCACAGGCAATCATAAGAACCATCGGGTACCTGAAAGAAGCCGCATGGTGCTGTTACTAGGGGATTCACATGAGTGGCAGAAAGCAATACCAGACATGGCTAGAGACCAGGGTGTTGTGGTGAAAAGGACAGGGATTAAATAGTAACACGGGAAACCTTTGAGGCTGGCTAATAGGTATACCCATTGTCTTATGGTCTTATGGGTGGGTGCACATGTGTCAAAGTTATTAGATTATACATTTTAATATGCCATATTTGATACACGTTAAAGCACAGCTAAGCATAGGAAAATTGATAGTCTATTTAACATACTGTAAATCCTGGGTTATAAACATAGGTTTGTCTGATCCTAGCTCCCGTGTCTTTGACCTCATCTGCTGCTACTTCACTAAGAACACTGGGCAGGAGTGGGATCTAACCATAGTTCCCCTAACTGTTGGTACAAGAGCAGGCATAAGCCAACCCAAAACAAAGTAAGGGGAAACAAATTCATGTTGGGGTCCCTTAGGAAGCTGCTCTTTAAATCTTACTTTTAATTTTAAGCATTGCCAATTCCGGATAACAATTATTTCTAATAATTAGAGGACCAAGACGTCAATAAAGCAATATCTCCAGAAAGGCTACATTTCTACACCTGTAGTTATCCATAAAAAATGGACATCACACAGCTTTGTGCTTTTACATATACATAGCATTTGGAAGAGATTTTGCAGAGTCAAAATTGGTGCAATTCAATTTTCTTTCTTTTCTTCCCTTCTTCCTTCCTTCCTTCCTTCCTCCCTCCCTTCCTCCCTCCCTCCCTTCCTTTCTCTTTCTTTCATCCTTTCTTCTTCCTTTCTTCTTCCTTCCTTCCTTTCTTCCCTTCCTCCCTTCCTTCTTTCCTTCCTTCCTTTCTCTCTCTCCCTCTCTCCCTCTTCCTTCCTTCCTTCCTTCCTTCCTTCCTTCCTTTCTTTCTTTCTTTTTTCTTTCTTTCTTTCTTTCTCTTTCTTTCTCTCTCTTTCTTTCTTTCTTTCTTTCTTTCTTTCTTTCTTTCTTTCTTTCTTTCTTTCTTTCTTTCTTTCTTTCTTTCTTTCTTAGAGAAAGAACATTGGCATCAAGGCCCATGAGAGTCTAACTTCTATCTTGTGTGCTATGTGATTGGGGCCAAACTTACCCGATGTCTTCTAGACACACCAACCTTTTATACATGCTTTCTGCTTCTTTCTGTACAAAGAAACCATAGCAAGAGGGGAAACTTTCGCCCTAGAATTAAGCAACTTGCCTCTAGATTACAGTGTGTCCATTTCTGTAAGAAACTAGTCTTGTATATGGCCAAAAACAAAGCAAGAGGTGAACACTTCCTCGTGTTAAAACTACTTGGTGACATTTGTGTTCCTTGCTTTCTGAAACAGAGAACACTTAGGTTTGCAATTGTTTATTTGATATCCGTTAACTGGAAAATATAGCCCTTGATAGAGCGCTACTGACCAGTGACTAAAACACATCAACTAGAACCTGGATATTTTGCCAAAGGCCAACTCTTGTTATTGATCCTAACGGGAAGATCCTGCTGAGAAATTGCTCACATCCAAAAATACCAGCAGTACCTGTCCATGGTTGGTTACAACAGGCAGAGGTCTTAGAGCTGTGCCTCGTAGACTTAGATGTATATAGATGTTGTCACCCAAGAATCCTGTTAGCACACAGGTTCTGTTTCGATAGGAACTTTCTGCTAAACTGACAGATGTTATTGCTGCCAGCCGGTGAACTGTACTATGAGTAACAGTGCCTTGGTTGGTCATTGAACCCATGTATCGGGGATATGACGATTTGTTTTTCTAGCTTGCAAAAGCAGCTACGAATCGGAAACCTAAAATCACAAGTAGTGGCCAAGGCGAGAGTTTCTGTATGTGTCTACTAGTGGCTTAAATGCAGTGATTTTGTTCTTGAGGCGAATAGTCCAAGGCTGGTAGGCTGCTGCTATGACGTCAAAGATCTGTTATGCTGTGTCATATTAAAATGAGAGATAGTTAGTGTTAACTGATTAGGCAAGAAACATCCAGGAAGTGGGAAAGGACATAATTTATACCTTTAATGATAATTCCTAGAATCCACGCGTAAAATCTTTTATTCATGTCAATGTTTAGATAGACAATGAACGTATCTATGAACTGAGTTTTTGTTTTAAGGCTGCGGAGGAGGCTGGACTCTTGGAGGCCACTCGCTGCCTCTCTGCCACAGTGCCCCTGGGATGATTTTGATGACAAGGGCTATAGTGATCAATGCATTAAAAATTCATTTCCATTAATCAGTCATGACCTGGATTTGACCTTAGTTTCCCCCATGCCTTTTTAAAAATGAGGGCCATGGGCCAGGATGGTGACATGGCAGGGGGCTTGTAGGGGAAGGACCGGAACAATCAGACGATGATGGGGCCTCGGAGGAGGATCATGGGTCTTGCTAGGTAGGAACACGTTCATCTCCCCCCATGCACTCAGGCAGCGGCAGCTCCCGTGTGCCATATCTCCTGCTGATGTTTTCCATCCACCCTGCTTATAATACATAGCATGTCTTACTGTGGTTTTGAAAACAACTCTTTTTTTTTTCCGTTTTCTTTTGGAGGTTACTTTGGTGCTTGGTTCTCCATTTCCAGTCACAATTGTGCTTCTTTTTAAAAATTATTTTTCTAGGCTATTTTATATATTTACATTTTAAATGTTATCCCCTTCCCCCCTCGTCCATAACCCCCTCCCTCTGCTTCTATGAGGCTGCTCCCATTCCCACCTACCCACTCCCACCTGACCGCCCTACTTTGGGGAAATGAGCCTTCACAGGACCAAGGGCTTCTCCTCCTATTGATGTTGGACAATGCCATGCTCTGCTACATATGTGGCTGGAGTCATGGGTCCCTCCATGTGTACTCCTCAGTTAGTGGTTTAATCTCTAGGAGTTCTGGTGGGGAATGGTTGGTTGATATTACAACTGCACTTCCTATAAAGACTGAAGCACAGCTCTTGGGAAACACAGGGGAGGGTGTGGGTAGTTTTGTCACATGACAGCATCTCTCCCAATCAGTGAGAAAACTGTCAAGCATTCAGAAGTCTCAATATATTTTAGCTTTTGAGAATTAAAGAGAGGGGATGCATAAGAATAATATGTGATATAAAATGGATTAAAAAATTCTTCATCATGGGCTTGGGGATTTAGCTCAGTGGTAGAGCACTTGCCTAGCAAGCGCAAGGCCCTGGGTTTGGTACTCAGCTCTGAAAAAAAAAATTCTTCATTATATGATCTATTGCATGCTCTGCATTAAATGTCTGATGTCCCGTAAGATGCACAGGATCTCAGAAAGACTGTATTTTAAGTAAAGTGCACTGGAGCCTAATATATCCTCTGCTATAAGGGAACTGGAATCTTGGATTTTTTTTTAAAGATTTACTTATTTCTATTTTTTTAAAAAATTTACTTATTTTATGTATGGGAGTACATTGTTGCTATCTTCAGATGCACCAGAAGAGGGCATCAAATCCCATTGCAGATGGTTGGGAGCCACAATGCTGGTGCTGGGAATTGAACTCAGGACCTCTTGTAAGAGCAATCAGTGCTCTTAACCACTGAGCCATCTCTCCAGCTCTGGAATCTAGGAATTAATGAACTTTAAAAACCCAGTCTTTCTTGCTGGCTCACGAAGAAGATAAACCTCTCTTTAAAAAAAATACTTGTGTATAAAATTAGAAGTTAAAGAAATAGACTTCTAGATTTAGGGTTTTCGTTGGTCTTCACGGTAATAAAAAGATTTAAAAAAAAATCTATCAACTTCCAAAGTCTTTACAAACTATACAATCACAAACATTAACTCAATGTAAGGTGAAAGCATCCATGTATTTTTATCTATTAAAAGAATCACTATGTCCTTCAGAAAATAGAAAACACGGGATGATCTGCACAAATGAATCGAAACCAAGAAACGTGATGCCTGTGGGAGTCCATGTCTGTCATCTCAGCTCCTTGAGAGGGCGAAGCAAGATCTCACACTTTCAAGACCTGTTCAAAGCCAGTTAGATAATAATCAGACTGAGACCTTAAAAGAAGAGGGTTGGGATTACAGTTCCTGGCATGCAGGGGACTCCAACATTGCAAATATATTTTTTTAAAGAAAATAAACGAAAGAGTTATAATTCGTTGCCGTATTGAATAAAACAACCTATAATGTTAAAGCTAGGCGTACTGGCACATTCCTGTCATCTCTGACCTCAGGAGGAAGGGGCAGGAGGATTGAGAACAAGAGACCTGGGTCATGTTCCCTACTACCGCGGGCTGTAGATAGCAAGAGCGTCTGATCAATGGAAAACATCAAATAACACAGCACCAACAATCAAGAATGATAAAATAGCGAGTAGGGCTCCTTGGTAAGTGGTTGATAGGAACACAGAGAATTGTGGGCTTATTTTGTGGCTCAGGCAGGTGCCCAAGAAGACTGACACAGCATAGTACCTTCCTCAGGAACAGGAGAGCCGGTGGCTGCTGCTCACTGGGTGGGGAAGATCACTGAGGTGCTGCTGATTGACAAGCAGCAAATCTCCTGCTGGGGTGCCCAGGGAAAGCACTGGAAAAGAGGATAGCACACTGGGACCTCTAGGGAGACACTGGGCTGCCTACCAGTCTGTCTGGGATGATGGTTCTGGCACCAGCTGAGCTTACTGTGATGCTGCCTGGAGGGCTGCTGCTGCTGAAACTTGGCGGGTAATTTAGTACCAAGCACATTCCCTCCCTGGCTGACATTGCAGAAGAGAGGCAGGAAAACACACAGCGGGCAGCCGCGGTGAAGGCCTCCGGGCTTCTCCTGCAATGTCTGTCGAGCCCCCTCTACTGGCAATGCCTAGAATTGCATCAGTAGGTTCCGGAGAGCCGCTTAGAGGGTCCAGCTTCAGGAATAGTGCAGGGGGAGGAAGGGTAGTTAAACCTGGGCTTGGGAAAGGGATACAATGCTAGTTAACACAACCACTCAGTTTTCAAAACCCAAATAACTGAAGACAAATGTAAATCGTTAACACGAAGAAGTCAGCGTCTGTGAAGCTCTAATTTCCCACAACAACCATAATCAGCCGTGTTTGGAAAATTAATATCGCCTAGATGAATTCATGGAAACATCCTATAATTTAAAGGTAAAGATCTATTGGATGAAATTAAAACACTTCACTCAAATCAAAACCTTTTAACTTGAGCTACCACTCAGTCTAATTACATCATTCTAGAAATTACAGGGAGAATGAAACCCGGACCATTTCTAGGACTTGTTCAAGACTGCAGCATTAGAAGAAGGGAAGCATTTGACTAGGGAACACTTCCTAACTGAACGCTGGGAGGTGCCAAGTGTGGTCTCACACAGTAGCCAACACAAGGGGCTCATCCACGGGCTCACAGCACTCACGTTTCTTATTTTGTATTTTATTACGTTTTCCTGTGTTAGAAATTGAACCCAGGGCCCCACACGTGCTGAGCGAATGCTCTACCATTGAGTTGCATTATCTGCTGAAGCATATATGTTACTAGGGGGAATCAAACAGTAAAGAGAGGGAAAAAATACTGCATAGCAATTCAGCCCAGTGGGATGGCCGAGAAAGATGGTGGCGTATGGGGAGGAGGCAGCGTTGTTTGTGCTGATGCTATTCAAAGAGAGGCAGCCTGTTTTTACAATCCAAACATAATATGATTTCTAGTTGCCCTTTGTATTCGGGCTGGCTCTTTCCTTTCTCTGGAGAAGCATGCATTTGTGTCCCTTTGATAATCAAAGGTTGGCGAGCTCTGCCGTCTCTGTTCGCCTATCTTAATTTTACAGCCATGGCTCGTTTGCGGGATAGCTCGTTTGCGGGGTAAGGCTCTGGAAAGCCAGCAGATGTTGCTTGCAATGGATGAAAGTCAAGTGTTTTCCAAAGTCAGAATGACCACATATTTTGGCAAGTTGTAACTGGCGACAGGGTCTCTGGTTGCTCAGGGAGGATTCACAGCCTTAGGGCAGTGTTGAAAACCATCCATCAATGATTGGCCCACATTGTAAACCCCCAGACGTGCTTTAGTTCTATGCGATCCCACTGTAAACGGTGACTACAAGTTGCTAAAACCCCCATTAATGATAGCTATTGAAATTTAGCTTTTAGAAAGGGAGTTGAGACGACAGTGAACATACTGGCAGGTAGTTTCCAGGCAAACATAGCCGATTGGAAATTCATACACGTGACATTCCTTTCGTCCTGGGAAGCTTCGTCTCCAGCCAGAGCTGTGGACAAAGACATACGAGGAAGTTTTAGAAGTCTGAGTG
Source organism: Rattus norvegicus (assembly GCF_021556685.1). Lineage (NCBI taxonomy): Eukaryota > Metazoa > Chordata > Mammalia > Rodentia > Muridae > Rattus > Rattus norvegicus. The sequence goes on along the minus strand of NC_141550.1, from coordinate 25,709,888 downwards.
AAAATGGTTCTTCCTGAGCATTTTGAAAATGTCACTCAGTTTTTAATGGGTTGCAACTGGAGCTTCTGAATTCCAAACTGCAGAAACGAAGGAAGGAATACGTTCTTTTGGGGGGCTGGTGTACTAGTAAGGTTCTCCACCAGTGGGTCTCAAGCTGTGAGTCGCTACCCTCACTGGGGGTTGCATGTCAAATATCCTGCAAATCAGGTATTTAAGTTACGACTCTTAGCGGCAGAAAATTTCATTTATGAGGTAGCAATGAAATGATTTTTAGTTGAGGGTCACCATAACAAGAGGGAGCTGTAGTAAAGGGAAGCAGCATTAGGAAGGTTAGGAACCACTGCTCTTGACTGACAGATGTGGCAATCTTGACAGATGTGGCAATCTTCGCAAAGTGTTGTGCATCCAAATTGATATTTTACCAAACTACAATCCCTTCGAAAGAGCTTAGGTTAACATTCTGCATTATCTATGGGTATTTTCTTATCAAATTTTACTCAGATTACGAAGATCATGCTGAATTCCTCTTTGTAGGTTATAAATGAATGCCTGTGTTAAATTTGGTCACAACAGCAATGTGACTGGGAATAATTTTTATATGTTTATCTCCATATTTATGTATTTTAGGTGGATATTCTGTCCTTTCTCAAGCTTAGTGCGGGAAAGAAGGTTGAAATCTGAGAGGATGCCATACTTTAAGATATTTACTGTTTTCTGCATCTTTTAACACATCTGAACATCAAAATTTGCTTAGTTCAATTACAGTGTTTACCATACAATGATCCAAAAATTAAAAATCATTTTTTTCTATGATGAAAATAAATGTATGGACCAATGAGATGGATTGCTCTGTAGAGGGACTTGCTGCTCAACCTGACAATATGAGTTCAATCCCAGGAACTCACATCATGGAGGCAGAAAAACTATGGCTGCAAGGCTGTATTGTGGCCTCACCAGGAGCACCTTGTCCCACACGCACTGCCGCCATCTGTCTGTCTGTCTGTCTGTCTGTCTCTCTCTCACACACATACACACTAAATAAATAACGATGAAAAATACTTTTACTATGTCCTAAAATTGGTAAGAAACAGGATAGGTTACCAGAGAACTTCCCACTGTATCTGCCATACTTTATGTGAACACATCTTCAGTCTGTTTTTTTTTTTTTTTAGCAAATCAGGAGTCAAGTAAATGTGCCTGGAGGCCTCCTGAAATCATTTGATTGCCACCCTCCAAGAGCTCACAGAGCCTCTTCCCCTCTGCTAGGCAGTGGGAGGCAAGCACTTGGCCCTGGATTTATGTTGGCCACATAAAGGAAAAAGAAATATTTTGCGAAGTGCCAGGCATGAAAAGGGACAAAAGTTTGAAGCAAGTTCCTTATCTCTTTTTAGTCCTCCGATACCTTATGTTGAATAGCCAGATCATTCTATTATTGCAAATGCCGGGGCTGTAATCTTTTATTGCTTGCAGTAGAGGCCTACAGCATTAAGTTAGTGTAAAATTACATATAGTTTAATATATCTGTACAGCACCTTAAACAAGCTTCTGTAGGCAGAAAGGTTATCTGTCTTATAAATCTATTATTCCATTGTACATCTTGATGGGCGAGTATCGCTCCTAGCCATGTTTAAGCATTAAATAGTGTGTTATTATTTCACATAAATCAACCAGAGATGTGTGAATTCATAAATTTTGCATTTGCACAGACAGTATTTTAAACGTTTTACTGCTTCGTGGGAACTCGGAGCACAGGGCTGTACACAAATCAGGACCTGTGAAATCTCAATAAAATTTAATATCACAATTACCTCTTCTCAAAGCCAATGCCTGCATGCTTTACACGCCTTTTAACAGAGTCCAAAAGTAAAATCTGAGGAGCGTCTCTCTCTCTCTCTCTCTCTCTCTCTCTCTCTCTCTCTCTCTCTCTCTCTCTCTTTGGTGGGAGTTTAGTATAATAAGCTAATAATAACCACCCTGGGCTTTATTCTTTATGGCAGAGTCATATAAAGAGGGCGAGAAAGGCCATACCCAATTGCGAGATGATTGAAAAATATGTCACCATCAGAAGTATTGGTAATTGTCCGAAATTTATTAAAAGCAGTGCAGAGAGTCGACTAAGACCCATAGCTTATGCTGCAATCAGTATTTAGCTTTATAACCGAACATAAATGAGTTAAAAATTCACAATCTGAGTTCTAAGTGTCACCCGGGCAGTCATTTTCTGGCTCCCTCTAAGTACTTTTACTTCACATGGAAGATATATACACATACACGTATAAATGCATATTATTTCTAAGCATATTTTCCCCAGAAAACATTGGTTTAATGTGACTTTTTTTTTTTTTTGCTTAGAATGAAATGTCTGTAGAATTGAAAGAATAGGCGTGAGACAACTTTGAGTGCATACAATTAGCTGCAAACAGCTGTAGGAATTCGAACCTGGCATATTTATCACCTAAAAGGTGGTGATACAGAAAGGTAATTTACTGTGAACATAGACCTGCCTCTCATGGTAGCCAGATCCTGAATGCTTGAAGGACGGAGGAGAAAAGAAAAACAATATTCTCATGGAATTTTTTTTTGACTATTCTCAACTGTATTTCTTTCGGTGGCTCATGGCAGGTAATGCCTGAGACAATGAATTGGGGAAAGGCAGGTAAGCATAACATCACCCCTTAGCACTTTCCTCCTGTGAAGAATGGTTTTTGTGAGAACTCCCACATTAGGGAGTAACTTCTACCTACTATCCTTCAGAAGCTCCAGATACCTTTTCTCCTATCTTGTATCCCGGCTTCCCTCCTTCGTGGATTAGAAAGTTAAATCCTAAGTTCACAGTAGGCAGGGTAGCACTTTCTGTTGTCATCTGTCATTGTCGTCGTTGTCGTCGTCGTCGTCGTTGTCATTGTTGTTTAGATATTACTCTCATGGCAGGACAAGTAGAAGAGATCCACTGAGCCTTCAGAAACTGCAGCCACTGGGAGTAATGACAACTTTACCGTATAGAGGGAGGCTTCTTGGTGTAAAGCAGATCTAGTTACTATCCATAAGAACACTAATGCAGGCTCCTCTATCTTGCTCTGGTAAATAGTAAAAATAGACCGGCTGAAATTAAAAAAAAATCACTTTTTTGATTATGATGCTTGACTATTTCCCGTTCATTGGTTTGGGATTCATTTAGACTCTGATGGGGTGGTTATTCCTACGTGCTTGTCTCGTGTGTGTGTGTGTGTGTGTGTGTGTGTGTGTGTGTGTGTGTGTGCGCGCGCGCGCGTACGCGTGTGCGCGAGCACATGTGAAAATTTCATCTTTTTTTTGTCTAGATTTCAACTTGAAAGGATATAACAGAAAAAAATGATTCACTACAGAAATTACATTTCTGAGCTAAGCCAGAAGGCACTATCTTTACTTTGGCTTGTATAAGCAAGACTTAGTGTTATGTACGTATTTTATGTGTATATAATGTTTACTTAGAGATATATGTATTTATGCCACACAAGTGGCCCATAAGACCATTATGTAAATCCCTCTATTTCTCAAAGACTATATGGAAACAACTGATGACTGAGGGAGGAATATGTATAAACAAACATGCTTAAAAGTCTCGGTGCACGTCAGCACTGTCTAAGATGATAAAATTCTTCTTTCAACACAAACTTTATTCTTAGAAGTAAAATTAAAAGAAAGAGATAGACAGGATGTTGAATCTTGGATCAGAATACATTTTTTCTTCCTTCCATTTTTTTTTTTTTAAATTTGGCTGCCAATCCAAGGGTTTCTGTTTGAAACGAGATATACTTCGCTTTAAAACCACACTCATGGATTTAATTTCCATTGGGTAAACCACAGTTTTCCTTTTGTTTGTTTGAGACAGATTTTACCATATGTAGCCCAGGCTAGCCTCTGCCTCAGTATCCCCAGGGCTGGGATGACTAGTGCTTATCATCAACACATCTGGCCACAATAGTACAGTCTTGATGAATGCTAGCACAACATTGTAAGAGCTATCTCTGTGATTACTGCCCTATGGTTTTGTTGTTAGTGTGTGTGTGTGTGTGTGTGTGTGTGTGTGTGTGTGTGTGTGTGTGTGTTAATTTATTGACTTTGGACAAATGTTCAGGTAGAAGGATATGAGGAGACAGTAGGTCAAAATTAATCCCCAAATTGGCTGTTCTCAATTTGTATACGTGTTACCTGTTTTCTTCGGCACCCTCATTAAAGATGCACCACAAGTTATCACAGTGAACACGGCCATGTCTGGCACCATTTATCACCTCATCCTGTGCATATATGTTAGAGTTTTATCAAAACTTCCACCCAGGATGATAGCATTAACTTCTTCTTTTGTTCAAAACAGAATGCTCTATTTTACGAGTAAACTTGATAGTGGCAGAAACATATGAAATACTCTCTCCTGTTCTCTCCTGTGGTGAATTTCTACAGATGGCTTGTGTCTGCAGAGAGGTACCGAATGGAGTGGAGAGACTCAGGCTTTAGCATTCCAGACCCTTGCCATTCACATTGTAAAATAACAGTTGACACTTGTGCACCCTGCCCAAGCACATGGCCTACTGTCTTAGTCATTTTACTCACAACTGTGACGAAGACTGGGCCAAATCAACATTACAGGAGGAAACGTTCTTCTTGGCCCACGGTTTCAGGGTACAGTCCACAGCGGTGTGGCAGTGAGAATTGCACCAGTTATGGCAACAAAGGTATGAGGAAGCTGGTGATACTGAGTGCATAGTCAGGAAACGGGGAAATGAATACTTGGAGTTCCGTTTACTCTTTTTAATTCCGTTCTGGGTCCCAGCCATGGTTTTTCAGAAAACAGTCTGAGGCAAGGTTCACAATGCTGGTACTTGACTACACGTGTGCAAGTGTACAGGGAGATAAGGATAGGATGTAGGTGGGGAGAGGAGTGATGGGAAGTCACACAACAGGCTCTGCACCATAAGCACAGCCTTTCCTTTTAAAACAAGCAATCTGGAAGCATTGTAATTCATTTAGGAAATGCACCTGCAGTGGAGGGCTGTCTCCAGCCTGCTTACAGGGAGCATTCATACCATTGTGCAAAGAAAGAGAGGCGTAGCCTCCAGGGCACTCCCTTCTGTTCCCGTTCTCATTCTTCCATTAAGTGAAGTTCCTTCTGAAGCATAGATGTTTCTTCCTTGGCATCGCATCACCTGCAGGACGGGCAACTTAGAGTGCCCTGTGTCATACCCAAGTACGGAAGTGGCTCTCCGGGCAGGGTTGCTGTATCGCGGAGCATTAGAAGGCAGGGAGTGCAGATTTTGGAGTTGATCTCTGTTAGGTGGGATTGATGAGAAGCTCATGGGTAAAATGGAGGGTGCTGCTATGCTTGGGAAATGCAGACAGTGTAAAAAAAGAAAGGGTGAGGGGAGACAGGTGTCTTATCCAGAAATTTTCTGTCCTACTTTTCCTCCGCATCAGTTCTTTGGATGCTACTGATGAGTTAGGCTCTGGCCTAGATGTTGGACAAGCAGTGATACATGAAAAAATTAGAAATGACGGTGATGATGATGGTGGTGATGGTGATGATGATGATGATGATGATGATGGTGATGATGATGGTGATGATGATGGTGATGATGATGGTGATGGTGGTGGTGGTGATGGTGGTGGTGATGAAGACGACGACGAAGACGACGACGACGGTTGCAATCTTTGTGGAGTGTGTCGGTTAGTTTTGGTGTCGACCTATTGATGTGAGAAACCCCTAGAAAAGATGTAAAACTGTCCTCTCTGCCTGTGCCTGTCAAAATGTTTCTAGAAAAGATGCATCTGCGTGTCAGTGAGATGAGCAGGGGCAGGCCACTGTGTATGCAGGCAGCCGGGTGCAGGGCCAGGGAATCTGATGGAGCATGAAGGAGGAAGCTTGCAGGGCACACGTTGAGCCCTTTGCGAGCAGGTGCATTGCCCTCTGTCCTTGTACCTTCATGCATCGCACTCTGCGTTCTTCAGACTCTCTCTTCAAGGTGTCAGGCAAATATTTGTTATAGCGTTTTTAGTGGTAGTCTTATATGTTGATGACAAGGGATTATCGACCCTTAAGATGCAGTCTGAGGCTCAATAATTGTATGTAATTGTAGTGATTGGGCGAAGGTGAAGTATTTGCATCTCAAACTGATCTTCTGTTGTGGCCGTGGTGGTTGTTGACTTTTTACCCAAATAATTACTTTGAAATATAAATTAAATGTAGTTATCCTCAGCCCACTCTGCTTTTGGAAAGAGACGTTGTGCTTCACATCGGCTCGGGGTCCTTTTAGATTTCAAAATAAGAAAATTTTGCATTGGAAGGGAAAGAAAAAAAATATTCATTTCCTATGACATCTGTGAGGCTGGGCTGAAATATCAACTTTCAGTTTTATTAATTTTTGATGTTTTTCTTCATTACCATTATAGAAATTTGTATCAATTATCAGTAAGAAACTAATTTTCCTTCCTATTATTTTTATTTATTTTTGCTTTTTATTTTGTTTCTCAGTAACAATTTTGTAGGTCTGAGATGGCATGTTGGCATTTCTCCAGGTTCTCTGGCATCTAGATTTACAGTTGAAACCAATACCTCTCATCCTTCCTTTTCTTACAGACTTCCAAGGTTTTAGGTTTCCTCTCAGTCTGTGAAAAGCTACATTTCACTATATTTTGAGAACCCTCTAAAGAAAATAAATTAGCTTGCTCAAATTTCCATTTCATTTTCCATATAAAATTTTATTTCTTCCTTTGGTTCTGGAAACCTCATCATATTTCTTTGACTATTGCCTCTCTTCTATTCCTTTATTTTGGTCCCCTGGAATTCTTACTAAATCCATATTAGCAACTATTTTTCTAGTCTCTAAAATTCTATTTACACTAAAAATAGCATACATATTTTAATCTTTCTGACCTATTTTATGAAGCACCTCATACTGCCTGATTTTATTTAACTAACACACTGAGTTTTATAGAAAAAATCAGATCAATTGAGATACAATATACAGGCGACAAAGCACAGATATTATAAATGCAGAGCTGATATGTTTCAAGAAATGTATTCAACCACATGATTGTTCTGGATGAAGACAGCATTTTTCACTGTTGCACTAAGTTCTCTGAAATCATTTACAGAAAAGTTCCCTTCTATCTCTTCTATGCTACAGTTTATCTTACTTATTTTACAATAAATTCACTTTAGTTGTAATATTTTATACAAAAGACAATGTTTTTATTTTACTCTTTTCTACTTATTCATTTTCAAATCAACATAATGTCTGGAGGTCCATTCATATCATTAATTTTATTAAAAAAATCCATTCTGTTTTAATGCTGTAGAACCCTGAATTAATATTAACTAACAGAGACACAGGGGATTGAATCACAAACCTCATGCTTGCCAGGCTAGTGCCTTGCTATTGCTCTGTATCCCGAGTCTATTTTTTTTCTTTTCTTTTTTTCAGAGCTGGGGACCGAACCCAGGGCCTTGCGCTTGCTAGGCAAGTGCTCTACCGCTGAGCTAAATTCCCAACCCCATCCCCAGTCTATTTAAACATATTTATTCTATTATTTTCAATTATGTGTATGTGTGTGGGTGTGTGGACATGAGTTCCAATGCCCACAGGAACTAGAAGAGGGCATCGGATTTCCTAGAGCTGTGGTTTCAGGTGGTCATAAGCCATGTCCCTTTAGTGCTGGGCTGTGGGCCCAGGTTCTTCAGAAAACCAGTACAAGCTTCTTAACTGCTAGGCCATTTCTCTAGCTCTACAGCTCTCAGCCATTTTTTGTATTTTTTTATAACATGATCTGGCTCAGTTGCCTTAGTTGAGACTCGAATTTGTGGTCCTCCTGTTTCAGCTTTCTGAGAAGCTGGAGCTAGAAGCTGAGTCATTAAGCACGGTTTTCATGTTATACAAGGAGAGCGGCAGAGGCCTGATTTAATTTGTCTGCAGATTCCTCCCCAACCAACAGTGTTCAGTAAACCAGCAGTATAATCAAATCCCTCATACCATGTTATATTTTTAGAAATATTAGATTAGTAATAATCACAGTGTCCAAAAATATAATCAACAAAATTCTTGAGAACATCTCTGTCTGATATCAGAAGAATGGAAGAATAGGAGAAGTGGTTTAAAGGTTCCATATAAGAGAGTAGATGGACAGAGACATTTTGCGTCACACAAAAAGATTACTGTTAGGAGAAAAAGTTCAAGAATATATATATATATATATATATATATATATATATGCGCATATGTGTATATATGTATGTATACATATATGTATATGGAGAGAGAGGGAGAGGGAGAAAGAGAGGGAGAGGGAGGGGGAGGGGGGGGGGAGAGAGAGAGAGAGACTCTTTTTATAGCCCTCGCTGTCCTGAAATTAGCTCTGTAGACCAAGTTGGCCTTGAACTCACAGAGATTCACCTGCTTTTACCTCCCAAGTGCTGGGATTAAAGGCAAGCACCACTATCACTCAGCTACAATTTTTAACCCAGAGCTTGGATTTTGTATTTCATTGTCTACAGGTAGGTGTCTTAAAAGGGACAGAAATGGAACCTGTGAGAAACGTTACTCTCAGGGGAAATCTGAGATACACAAAAATAACAGTGCTTCTAGGAGATGTGTGGCAGTAGAAAGGAGTTGTGGCAGTGTGTATGTGTGTGTGTGTGTGTGTGTGTGTGTGTGAAGATTCTGTAGAAAGGGAAATGGAAAAGTACCCAAAACTCCTTTTCTTTCCTATACATTTCCATAAAATATTTATAGTTTAGAAAAGTAACAGGAGAGGGCACTCTTAAACTAGTAACCCTGTGCATGAATTAAGTAAGAAGCGGGGGTGGGGGTGGCATGGGAGGAACGGGAAAAGGTGTAATAAAAACAATTTCATAAGAAGATAATTTTAGCTGCTGAAGATTTTCCAGAAATAACCGCAAGAAAGGATGTTTCAAATGAAAATAAATACATATCCTCGCAAAGCATTTGGATTTCAAGTTTGAAAATTTAAAAGTTAAATGCATGTGTGTGTGTGTGTTTGTGTGTGTGAGAGAGAGAGAGAGAGAGAGAGACAGAGACAGAGACAGAGAGAGAGACAGGCAGAGAGAGAGAGAGAGAGAGAGAGAGAGAGAGAGAGAGAGAGAGAGAGAGAGAATTCTCCTTGGAATAGTTTATGTTCTTACAGCCTTGGGCCCATTAATGTGCTGGAATAGCTTTCAGAATGAGGAAAACTGTTCTAGGTACTAGTTTACTATGAAGTCTGTTACAAAAACTTCAGACAAAAGGCTAGATTAGATGCAGGGACCCAGGGACCCAGGGATGGGGGACACAGAGCTACAGACTTTCTGTGTCCCCATGAGAAGCTTCATGTTCCAGGAATCTCCTGTGTGTTTAGAGATCTGCACACTCTAGCACACAGTCACCTTGGCTGTTCATGCAAACTTCAATAATAGGCATTCTCGATTAAATCATTGGCTACTGGTGACCATGTCTCCTCCCCAGTGCTTGCAACAAGAGACTGAAAGTCCCAACCCTTAAATCCTGAGTTGGTCTTTCTGGTGACCGGCCCCTATCTTGTAGTTATTGAAGAACTGCCAACCAACAATGACCTCAGTAGCATAGGAAAGATACCATCCTTATTGAGGGATGGAATGATCAAGGCTTCCCCTTAGGCCATGATGAATGGAAAAGGAACACAGCTCCTTTCCCAAAGACAGGCATATGTGTGGTAGAGCTGGTAATAGCCTGGGGCCAGAGGCTTTGGGGAGTGGAGGATCTTAGAGGCTCTCCTCTTCGCTCTAAATGGCTCTGGTTGTAATTCCCCAGGTTACTTCGTGTTCAGTTTATAATGTTCTTGAGATACTTTGTGTTCTCTTTGTGCAGCATTGTTTGGTTAGCTTCCTGCTGACTCCATCCCTTTGTATGATAGTTTCTGTTGACTTTGTCCTATTTCTTCCCTGAGAAAAGAATGTAAGATGCTGTGCTTCTTAAATGTGCTTGCTTGGCACAAGACATGGCTGGTGTAAGACATCTCAGCCACAGCTTTCAGTGTTCTTTACCTTTTCATCTCTTGGTCATCCCACTTAGGACTCTGTCACTGTAGAATGAACTGCTTGGCCCAGGTCATGTTATCATTAGGTAAAATACTGAGAAGTTCAAGAACTATGTACCAAGAAACTGCTGAAGACCAAACAGAGGAAGCCTCGGTCATAATGGTCATATGCATGCTTTCCCATCAGCCATTATAACCAGGAAAGCTGAAATACAGAGATAGTAAAATGGTCTCAAGCATCTTGTTTATCTCAGAAAATGGAATAAAAGCACAGTAGATTTCTTGACAGGATTTTTGAAATTCAATCTCCACCTTGAAGATGTTCTCTATTCCTACCCTTTGAAAAGCATTTAGAAACTTTACCCCTCCACTATTAATAAATTTAACAAATTGGGGAAATTTTCATAACAATTAGAATTCTTTTTTAGTATTATAAATGTCACTAGAGTTACACTCACATATTGCATAATTTCACTTCAGGTACTAGCCATTTCCAGCCATGCTGGGTGTTTGAAGGTGTGATTGGTGAGACCTGAAGCTCAGAGCGGGTCCATATGGGTTGCTGAGGTGAGAAGAATGGAACAACAGAAACTAGGTCATGTGTGTCTTCATAGAGAGTATTTTAGCCAGACTTTATGCTGCAGTGTCCAAAATACTTAAGAGAGCAACTTAAAGGGGAGGGGAGATCATTGATTTAAGCTCACCCCCTCAGTCCATTTTGGTGAGGATGGTGTGGCAGGGTAGAGAGGCTCACACTGTGGCAGACAGGAAACATGGTGGCAAGAAGTAATAGGAAGGGACCATCAAGATACAGCTAGAAGCAGGTTCCTACTCATCTGTTGACTTGACTCAGACCTTACCTTCCATAGTTCATCCCTTCCCAATACTCTGTGCAAACTTTTGAGTATACTAGTGGTGTAAACCTAGGTCCAAAGTTCTAATTGTTTGGGAATCACCAGCATGGATCCACCCAGAGGTGTGCTTGACTGAACTCACTACTGAACTCATAGGCATTTTTCAACCCAATCAAACTGACAATCAAAATTAACTCTCACAGTAAACACCGAGACACAGAGGAAATCAATGGGGTCCCTTTCCTTTATTCTCTATTAGCGTTCTCTTACCTTTGTAGAAAGTTTTAATCCCAATCCAGGGTTTCTACCCCATCTTTGGTCTTTTAGTTGCCAAATAAAAGATTCACACAACATTTATGTTTACCAAAAGGCTCAAAGAGCACAAGAGTTGGGCAGATATCGACCCTCTATGCTATCAGAGTCTACTTTCCTATCGATAACCCCAAATCATCAGTATGCTTCATTGGGCTGCTCTTAACTCCATTTGGCCAGCCCTCAAGACCACCTTTATTTATGGATCACCTAACTCATAGTGGCTTCTCCTTCCTCCTCCTGCACCTTCTTCTTTCGTGGTCCCCTTCTGAACCCCAAGCTCAGTAATCCTAAACCCTGCCTATGTCTCTTTTGCCCAGCTGTAGGCTGTCAGCATCTTTATTTACCGATCAGAAACAACTTGAGAGCAAAGTCACACAGTGTCACTTGGTTTTAAGATTCTCTTGTCTCTGGGACAACCAGGTCTTGGGGGCCCAATATTAGCATCAGAATACAAGCAGCATCAGGCCAACCTACTACACCCTACAGAACTCTAATTCCAACAGCCTATTAACTAATAGATAGGGATGTGAAACCAGTGTTGATCAAGTTCCCAGACTCTAACACTTTAAACCCCATTTAAGTCTTATTAAAATTCTACCATATGAGAAATAGTGAGATTTGATATACAAAAGAAATGACATGGAGAACCAATCATTACAGATATAATCATTTCCTACCTGAAAATTAGCTTTAAAAATTCCTAAAAAAATAGAAAAAAATGTAAAATAAATCTTTGAAAGGGAGTTGGTTACAGAAAGCTGGGTTTTTTTGTTGTTGTTTTTTTGTTTTTTGTTTTTTTTTTAACCACAAGTACCATCTTTTGATGATTTCCATAGGGCAATTTCTACACTATTCTAGGAACCAACAGTGACTATTTCCTTTGGAGACATAAATCCAGCAACATGTTTTTCTGTAGTCTTTCTATCCTTTAGGAGTCCTCGAGTTAGATAAATAAATAAGGAGAGACTTCCTGCATTGGCCATTCCAATTAGATCCAACCTTACTTCATAACGTTTTGAAAAACTAATTAGCAATTTGAACTAGGCACAGCATCTACTGGACATTCATACCTGTTTAACTCATAAGCCAGGCAGTAAAATATTCTGGCATAATTTTCTTTACAACAATGATATATCAAATCAAACTAAGGAGGATGGACTTATAGAAGGTAATACTCCTTATTTTCGTGATGAAATTCTATAAATAAGAACTTGTGTACCCAGATAAGTGCCCTTCTTTGTAATGTGTATTTGGTTGTCCTATAATATCACTGTCCCCATTCCATATCAGAGCACCAGAATCTTGAATTCAAATCAGATTGTTAATGGAAAGAAGAAAAATAAAAAAGAAGCAAATAGAAGACAACTTCTTTTTGAATGAATATTTTGGAGTATTTCCTGGATCTTTTGAGGGAGAAAATGAAAGGGGTTTACTAAGTTTAAAAATACAGGTGGCTTGAAGGTCGCCTTTTTCTGCTTACAGAGAATGAGAAGGCTCATGACTTCTTGCACACAGTTGAAGCCCATGCTTCTGTTGACTGGGGACTTCCTTTTCTTAATAACACATAGGGACTTGAGGGAGTTTTCATAAGCACTATTTTTTTGCAGTGGAAATATTTTGGTGTTTACCTAATTGAAAATATTGACACAGTAGAGGCTGAATGAAATGGAGACCCACATGTCTTTGCTGAGTGTGGCCTGAAGGTAGATAATGAATTAAAACAAGTTGAGAAGGGGACATGTCCCATGGCATGTGTGTGGGACCTGGGAGGGGTTATGGGGAAATAAGAGCAAAATGCATTGTATGCAAAGATGAAATTATCAAATAAATAGAAATGTTATGTTAAAAATTACCTTATATAAAAACCTACTCGAGAGTAGAAGATATAAGTGTAGAGATGTCCCACATTCTTGAACGTATTTGCTGAGCTAGCTGACTCCATGCAAGACGCATGGGCACAATGGTGACATTCAGGAGGATATAACTTAGGTTACAAAAACCAGGAGATCAACCACAGCTGCTAGAGGAGATAAGACTCAATTTTTCCAAAGGGTTTTAGGGATCTCACCTACAGACACTCACTTTGACGCCTTCAACTTCAGTTTTCTCTGCACAATTACAAGAGCATTTCCTTGGGTGCTTGCTCGATTTTGATCCCTTTTCAGGGCTGTGTTGTTAAATCTCCTCTTGAAAACTGGCCAACATGCACTTACAAAGCTGTTTTTCTAAGGAACAACTTAGCATTTCCTACGTCAACCTGAGGTCATTCTGAAAAGCTAGTTCTCCATGATGGAAGGCATGAACTAATGGGCACTTAAAGGTATTTAAAACAACTCCTTAGCCTAGAATACACACTACTGAGAATTCTTATACGTTAGGATTTGCATAGGTAATATTAAAATTTCAGTTGTAATATTCATTGCTGCAATGATTTGATACGAAATATATTTCCCAAACTCCCTTTTTGAAAAAGGCATGCGCCTCCTATCACAATAGTTTAAAGGTCTTTTATTGGTGATTTATGATGTGGTATTAAATAGTTGTTGGATACACTTGACAATTTATAGCTAATGGATTAAAAGAACCAAGAATTTCTTGGTTTGATAAAATAGCACATTTTGAGGAGAAAAAGTGAAAATGACTTCAACTATATAGTACAGCTGTTTCTCTATGAGCCTTTTTATTAAAACAATAAATGTCTGAGTGGCCGCATGTGCAGCAGCTGAAGCTCCTCTCATCTTGGTTTTTCATTTACATAAAGGGCATGACTTTAAGTGTAGGGAGGGAACCCTGAGGAAGAGGACAAAGACTATGGACCAAAGGAGTTTGTAGAAAATCAGGACACTGGGTAGTTGGATGAATAAGAACAAGGTATAAGGACACCTGTATTCGAAAGCACTGTAACTAAACTTGTCACATGGATTCAGTACACTAAACACTCCCGTACAGAAAGAATGAGAGAGCGCTGTATACTAGCGATAAGTGGATACTCCTGTCTCTGTTTTCATCTGCATCAAATATTCAGCCCTTTGAATTAGTCAAGTTAAAGAATCTGTGCGAATCTGCTTGGCTTAAACAGTGCTTCAGTTTACACAACATTACGGAAGCAAAGAAAGACTGTCTGACCGGCAAAGCGCAATGGAACCTGGGATTCCTAGCTTGATATCCTTAAGTGGCAGCCCTGATACTCAGCATTCCATGATAAAGCAATTTGGTGATGTTATGGTTTGAATGTGAAATCTCTCTCCTTTCCCCTAGGAGAATCACACGTTTGGACACTTGGTCCCAAGCTGGTAGCACTACTGAAGAGGGCTGTGGAACCTTTAGGAGGTGAAGCCTCACTGGAAGTGAATCCCTGGAGAGGATCTTGAGGTTCTATAGCCCCGCCCCTCTTCCTGTTCAATCTGCCTTCTGGCTGCTGATGTAGCATGACCTGCTGTCTTCCTGACGGTGCGCTGGTGCCTTCCTCTCTTGTAACACGGTTTCCTTGCCATGATGCAATGGTCCTCTAATGGTAGTCCAGAATAAGCACTTCTTCCCTTAAGTCAGGTGTTACCGCATGACAAGGTGAACAGTAACTGATACAGGTGGTAAAATACACTTATTTCTTCTTGCAGAATTTCTCAGTGGTTTATGCAGCGTGGCTCTCTGATTTAGACTGTATCTGGGAGGGGACAC
>NC_141550.1:23580000-23707500 GCF_021556685.1 Rattus norvegicus | reverse complement strand
TTTGAAAACATAGAGTTTCATTAGGAAATATATAAACACGAATTTCTAAAGAACTGATATTCTTGACACTCGAGGTGTACTTCCACTGAGAAGATTCAAATTGTTCTCGGTTCTTGAAAATGGCTTTCTAAATTCTTCTGAAAGATTTTATCATTCAGATTGACCTCTGCGTCTTTCTTTCTGGGAAAGGAAGTTCACAGCTGTGGTGGCATGACTGGAGCTCAGTCGCTGTAAGCACTGTCTGTTCTTTGCCTTCATGGCTCTTTCTTTGAGCTTCTTGGTCCTCATATGGTTGGCCCCCATCTGGATCTCGGAAAGTGACAACATTAAATTCTGGCTCCCAGCTGGGGCATCTCGGCACGTGGCCTTGAGCAACTAGATGCAGTTCCCTTGGCAACATCTACCCCATCACACCCGACACCACAGGTCCTAAGGTCCATGTGAGATCAGCGTGTCTCACTCATCAGAAGGCAAGGGTTATCTGCACCTTCTGGCCATAATGCCAGATCCCCCACCTCAAGTCCCAAAGCTAAAATACTATGATAAAAACAGACCGAAAAAATATCTTTTTATGTCAGGTGTCTGTGTTAGCTTCTTGTCTTATAGTGTCTTGATGTTTTTGTTTGTTTGTTTGTTTGTTTGTTTGTTTTTCTTTTCTTTTTGTTGGAGCTGGGGACCGAACCCAGGGCCTTGCGCTTGCTAGGCAAGCGTTCTACCGCTGAGCTAAATCCCCAACCCCTTGTTTGTTTTTTAACACACTACCCAAAACACAAATGCGTCATCTCACAGTTCAACAGCCCAGCATCAGGTCCGGCCTCACAGAGCCAGTCTTTGCACTGGCTTGGCTGCAGTCCTAACTGGAGGGTCTCCGCTCCCTTGTACTGCAGCCTGAATAGCTTTGTCATGAAAACCTAAGTGGGGCATCAACAGAACAAAGAAAAACAAACAAACAAACAAACAAACAAACACCAGACACACAGTACGGTAAAGTTGGGATCAGGTGGGCTCTGCTTGCTCAGATGGAGTGCATCTCTGTGTTCATTGTGTATTACACAGGAGCAAGAGTCAGCTACACTGGGTAGGAGTCTGAGGGCCAGTAGTCTCAGGCTGTAAACCTCTGGGAGCAGGAAGCTGCAGTTGCTAGTTTTTACTTACACATACACACACACACACACACACACACACACACACACACACACACTGGTCAATCTTTGGTAAACACTGGCACTTGCACACATTGTCAACATTTGCACGCAGAGCAGAGGAAGTCTTTGACAATTCTGAACCTGAATCAAATGGGGAAGACCTTGCCACTCTGTCACTAAATACAGAAGTGCTCTGGTATGGTCGTCCTCTGAGCCATTAACACTAGTAAACGTGGAGATACACCAGAATTTCCTTTTGAACATGTGGCCTTGTACATGCTAAGGGCTAGCTCCTCCTCCCAGTTGCATCCCTAGCCAGAGTACTTGGATGTACACTACCCCTTCGTCCATGTCTTTCTTTCCTACAAAGTCCATTGAATACTCCTTTTGTTTCAAAGCCAGAGACTGATGGAATGAATGGTTATGTCTCAAAGCTGGGTAGAGACAGCTGAACACTCCCTGACGTATCTAGAACTCAAGATATTATTTGTTTCTTCTCCTCCTTAAATGACTTCCCAAAAGGCTGGATGTGAGCAAATCTAACTAGGCTAACTTGATCACTTTAGAAATAACCAGATTGTTTATGAAGTTGGTCAAATAAAGAGTAAACTGTAGAGATTTCCTAGCTTCTTTTTTTTTTTTTTTTGAGCTGGGGACCAAACCCAGGGCTTTGCGCTTCCTAGGTAAGCACTCTACCACTGAGCTAAATCCCCAGCCCCGATTTCCTAGCTTCTTATAATAATTATCAAGAAACAGAATGGGAAAAGATCCAACAATCAAAATTTGTACAGTTAGGGCTGGAAAGATGGCTCAGAGGTTAAGAGCACTGATTGCTCTTCCAGAGGTCCTGAGTTCAATTCCCAGCAACCACATGGTGGCTCACAACCATCTGTAATGAGATTTGATGCCCTCTTCTGGTGTGTCTGAAGACAGCTACAGTGTACTTATCTATGATAAATAAATCTTTTTTTAAAAATTGCGCAATTGCTATCCAGAGACACCTCAGGAAGGGAGAGATGATAAAGCAAAATCCACCGCCTTCTACGCTTTTGTAGAGATGGAAGGTTCCTTTTGGTATTGTTGTCAATCAACTGACTGGGTTCGGTTTGCTGTACCCAAATGGAAACTGTGGGCAAGCAAGGAGAAGAGGCTCAAGTGGTGGTATGTGGCAATTTTTTGATCCTCTCACCACCTTTGGAAGCAGTGAGAGGTTAGCAGAAGTGGGGTGGGAGGTGGGGGTGGCATCTGTAGACAACGCCCTCCAGTGTTGCAATTCTCACACAGGTAAGAGGACCTGCGCGGCAGCTGCCTCAGGACTTGTGTGGATCTACGAAATTGTAATTGCTCAATGCTTGATAGTGCCCAGTGTAGCCCCCAGGCCAGAAATGGCCAAGACCCTAGGCCTTGAAGGCTTCCCAGCTCTCTAGACTTCTTTGAGTGATGAGGGTCTGCGGTTTCTCTCTCCAGTTCTGTTCATTTGAGACAGGGTCTGTCTATGCAGTCTTGGCTGTCCTCTATCTGCATCTGCAGTGTTTTCTAGGCCTGGGATTAAAGGTGAACACCACTACATCTGGCTTTTCTATCTCTTTACAGTGGTCTGTGCTTTTTTTCTTTTTTCTTTTTTCTTTTTATCTGTCCTAACTCTTCATCCTCTGACTGCCTCCACTGTCCCCTTATTCCCACTTGGCCATTCCCTCAGACTGTTCAGGTGTCTCCTCTGTAGTTGTCATATGGCTGGGCTTCTCCAATTCACCAAATGAACAGAAAAGGTGGGAGCTACGCTAATCACAACAAACCTCCCATGCAAATGTTGTCACTGTGACCCTTCCACTACCAGGTCAACAGTACGGAAAGCCCTCCCCTCTGGCTTGAGTAGATGAGGTGTTATCCAGAGTTCACTGAGGCTTGCCACAGCAAAACTTCTGGTGCTATGGTTCCCACACAACCGCTCCCCCTTCAGGAGCCAGAGTAAGTAACGGGAGGTAGCTACATAGCTTTTCAAAGTGTTCATGGAGAGTTCAAAACAGCGGGTATTAGCATGAGAGAAGTCAAGCTGGCTGTTTAGCTGAGAGTTCTTATCCTAGGCAGCCAGGGAAGAGAGACACAGCTGCCAATCAGAGTCATGGCTCCCCAGCCATGTATATGGAAATGAGCATCAGAAGGGATGTTTACAAGAACCTAAGTTATTGTAAGGCTGGTAGGGATTTAAAGAGATTTTTAACTTCGAGTAATGCTGACACCTGCCCAGTGCCCAGGGAGAGGTGGGTCCCTCCATCTCAGCCCACCTGGAGTCTTCTGCAAACACTCAACCACACTGTGTGACTGTCAGCCGGTCCGGTGGCACTTCTTGTTCTTTGACAGGTCCCATGGTGCTCAACATGACAGTAACTTGTGGTAACTTGTGGCAAATTCGGGGCTTTCTCTAAGAGTCAGAACCCCTGGGAGTGGAGAGGTGAGAAAAGACCCCTGTGTTCCTCTAGCTGTGGGGTTGGCTCTGATGTGGCCTCACCTTCGCTAATCCCCATTAGAAATGTAGCTAATTAATTTTGAGAAATGTAGACAAATAGTTTGTATCAAATCTTTTTATGAATATGCAATAACTTGGGCCTAGTAGCACAGGCTTGTAATCCCCAGTATTTTGGAAACTGAGTCAGGGGGATTGCAAGTTTAAGGCCTGTCTGGGCTATAGAGTGAAACCAAGAGTAGACTGGTCAATTGAATAAGACCCTGTCCCCAAACTCTTTTAAAAATCTTTCAAAGGGCTTGGGATACGTCTCGGTGGGTAGAGTGCTTTTTCTATTGTACACAGGCCATCAGTACAATCTCTAGAACTCCAAAACGGAAATAGAATAAAGGCCAGCCCTGACAATGCTTTAAATCCACAGCTTCCACACTGAAGAGTCAGCCAGCTGCAGGCAGGAAATATTCAAGAAAAAAAAGCCATTTTGTCTGAACTAACCATGTGCAGACTTCTGGTGATTGTTCACTGAACCAGACAGGGTGGCGACTATTTGCACAGCGTTTTAAGTGACTCCAGAATGATTTAAATTTTACAGGTAACAGTGCTTGTGGGCGGAAACAGAAGGATGCCCAGTTAGAGGCTACCCTGGGCTAGAGCGCAAGCCCGTCTCCACACTGAGGAGAATATATAGGTGAATACTAGAACTGTTTCGTCTTAGAGCACAGATGGGTCTAAACATCCCACGTGTGACTCGCGTGAGCCAGTTGTCTTGTTCTGAGACTTTCAGAGAGCAGCGTGTGGAGAAATCTTCACTTTCTCCCTCCTCTGTGCCAGCCCAAATCACTCTTTGCTACAGCATTTTCCACAGCATGGGAGGTCGGGAGCGCTGACCTAAGATGACATTCTTACAGCTGTATCAGTGGTTTGCCTTGTTGCTGGGAACAAATACCAGACATGAGGTCACTTAAAGGAGCAAGGGTTTATTCTGGCTTATTGTTTGACGAGACAGTCTGTCGTGGTAGGGAAGGTGGCAGGATCAGGAGGCAGCTGGTCACCCTGGCTCTTCAGTCAGGAAGCAGAACGTAGATAGGGCGGGAAACAATTCCTATCTACCGACCTCAAGTCAACCCTCAGTGATCCATTCTCCTGACGAAGGTTGACTTCCTAAAGGCTCTAGAACGTTCTGAAACAGTGCCACCAACTGGACTGGGACCAAATGTTCAAGCAAATGAGCTGGCCGGGACATTTAACATTCAAACTGCAACCTAAACCTTGGGTCGAATGAGGCAAGGTTTACACAAAGTGTTATTTCTGAAGTGTGAAGGACTTATATCGTTAGGAAATTGAGCCTTTCTTTCCTCCTGCCTTGGTTCTGGGGAGTGTACAACTTTGGGGAGTTGATTCTCTCCCTCTACCCAAGGATCTAAGGGGTCTAAGGATGAATTCAGGTTGTCAGGTTGGGTGGCAAGTTCATTTACCTGCTGGGGAACCTTGCCAACTCCATACATTCTTTTTAAATATTATTTGCTTGGTACTGGGCCTGGACAGAAGGCTAAGTACCCAGTCTACCACTGAAGTGTACCCTCAGTCAGCTTATATCCTACTGTATTTCTATATTAAAATGTCATATTCAATGTGAAGTGATAGGAACAGATTGAAATTTCTAATTAAAGGGGAAAAAGAGTTAGCTTTTACATACTACACATCAATGATTGCTTTCTTTCACACTTTCCAACCTATGAAACTCAAATGACTACATACACGTCTCTAGGCTACTTTCCCTTCAACCGACAAGGAAGACCTGAAGTCTTTTCTGCATACAGTTTTGGAATTGTCTGTTTCAAAGCCTATTGAAGTGCATTATGAGAGGCTGTGGCCATGCCACATTGCTAGAGGAATCTCTACTGTAGCCTTATTTCTACATGCAAATTTAATGTCGTGTCAGCACAGTCAATGGTCCACCCCTCTGCAGAACACATCTTCAGTGCAAGGTGCAACAGGTAAAGGGTCTTACTCCATGGTCTGATCCATTTGGGAGATCCTTACAAATGGTGCCTCGTCAGAGCCTTTCATCAGAAAACCTGGAGCGAGAGAACACACAGCCTCTCTTGGATGAATTTGAACACAGAGCCACTGTCCCTATCTTGCTTGCTCTATCTCTATAGAACTCATGTGTTCCAAAAAAACCACAGTTTTGGGAAATCCTGGCCTAACACACATCATCTGCTTGGTCCCTGGATGCAGTTCAGGTCTTTCCCCCTCTATAGTACGTTTCCAGTGAGATGTCTCAGTTCCCCCAACATGGACCGCAATTCGGGTTGCAGCTGAAGACTCCCTGGCTGACCATGTCTACTAAAACCTCAGCCATCTCTGGGTACTGTTTTTGTAGACTGCAGTAACCCACTCCTCAGAACGCTGTCCTCTGATCTCCACGCAAACACTGTGGTGGTAATAAGTATGGAAAAATCAGTAATTTTGTCATTTGAGATTTTGTGTTCCAGGTTTACCATAAATTCTCAATATTTGTTACATACTAAATCTTTAACAATAATTTCCTCAGTGCTGGGATTACAGGGGTGTGTTACCATGCCCAGCTAAAATGTTTGTGGCAGTTAAATATATATAAGGCAAAATTTGCCAGGCTAACCATTTTCAGATATGTTTAAATAGTTTCAGTAGGCATGTTATTACGTAATTACCACCACCCTCCATATCCAGAGCCTTCCTAAATTTGCCTCATCAGATACTCAGGGTTCTACCCTATTGTCTTGATGATGTCCTCTTTCTTGATGAAGCAAAAACATATCCATGCTAAAAAGGAGCAGTCCTCCAGGCCGTGGTCATCAGTCATGCTGGGTAAGCCAGCTTCTGTTCCTATCAGGAACCGCTTTCGCCTCCAGCAGTGATGTCACTTACAGGTGACAGGGACCTAGGACCTGTGCATCTGTTGCCATGGCAACGGCCATACATTCCCAGCATACATTTGGTTCAGCTCCCACCTTCACCTGGGAACAGTTACATCACAGTTTTAATAGAAGGCAGACCCTTTCTGCTCCCTTCCTTTTTATTTTTTTCTTCTCTCTCTCTTTTCCCCTCTTGTCTCCATCGTCCTCAATAAACCTCTTCCACGTGGAACCATATTGGCCTGGTGTGGTCTGTCTGGACGCGAGCCGTGGTTCTATCACAACAGCTTCTGCTTTCTCTCTCCACTCACACAAAAACACTCCAGGTAGAACGTTGGCATCCACAGCTGGTAATCTATGAGCTACCCTGCTTCCAAGGTATGAGCTTGTCACCAAAAATTAGATAGGTCCCTGTTAATTTGCAACAGAAGGACTCCCTGCAAGGCCCAGGGACTTGGTAGGCATAACAATCCAAGACTCAGAATGTGGTCAGATCTCAGAGCCCTCTCGTTTCTCCATACTGGCGGTATTCAGGGTATCAACACTATGTGCACCTGGGCTGTGGTTAATCTCTCTCTCTCTGCCTCTCTGTATTTCTCTTTGTCAATCTGTCTGTCTGTCTGTCTGTCTGTCTCATAGAATCATGGGATAGTTGGCTTTTGTTCTTCTCTGCAGCCACAGTATGTTTCTATTGGCTGAGACCATCACTTCTCATAGTCTGTTGCTACTGTCTGGTTGCTGCCTTCAGAGGGAGCCTCTCTGTTCACCGAGGCTTTTTCGCCTTTTGAGCCAAGTCTGACCTGCTTATATAAGTCAACTTTTAGGAGAACACAGCCTGGCTTGATTGTCTCTTTGCGTTCTCAATCACTTGTTCTTTAAGAGCAAAGCTAGATCCCTGATAGAAAGACAGCATGGCCTAGAGGGGAAAGCCAAGTGTGCGGCTTCATAACCACAATTCCAACCAACACTCAGGAGGGATGAAATACTTCCAGCTCTGGGCCAGCCTGAGCTACATAGTGAGTTCCAGGGCAGCTTGGGCTATAATGTAAGACTCGGGGGGAAAAAGTATCTCCATGCCTGGGGCTGGGATGGATGGATGTGCCTCCATCCCCAGTGTAGCGAGTGCTGAGGGTCGAGGCCTGCTCTACACATGCTAGGTAAGTATTTTTCTGGCTGAGCTACATCCCGGCCCTCTTTTTTATTTATGTATGAAATTGATGTAAACGAGGTTAAATTGGTTGTTCCTTTAAAACAAATATGCAAACCATACGGATTTGCGGTCATTTCTCTAACAAAGAATTACTTAGCTAAATTTAAATTTATTTTTGCCCTGCTGATTTGTGTCTGTGACTTTTCATTTTACTGCCAAATCCTAAAGCAAGCTCTCCGCTTTGGTCTAAGCACAGCTTCCCGGAGCCTGATGACCATTGTTCTCGTCTCGTTGTGTTAAGTGAGGGCACGGTTTCACCCCTGGGGGGACATCTGGCTATGTCTGGGGACATTTTAGCCATACTACGACACAACAATGCTACGGGCGTCTTACGGCAGGGGTCAGAAAATGTGAGCTAATCCTTCTGGGAAGAAAGGTCTGGGCTCAAAAGACAAAAGATGACACGGTGGGAATGGGTCACACCCCTGGGTTCTCAGCAGCTCGAGCCCATCAGACTTTCTGTCTTTCAAAGGCCTGTGCGGTATGAGGCTTATGAGCTAAGTATCTCTGAAAAGGAGAAAATATCCAATCTTGTTGCTTATGGTCTGAACAAAACTCTCCTAAACATATACTTTTTATATGCTTTTAGCCTACAAGTTCATGAATGCAGCCAGGGGTCTCTCTTAAGTGTGTATTTGAGGCAAAGCAATACACTAAAACACAACCCCAATAACACGTATTTAAGTTTTTATACCTTATTGTTTTGTGTCTATATATGTTTTCTGGCATATAGCACCACACGTATGCCTAGTTCTCATAGAAGCCAAAGAAGGGCTTCAGATCCCCCGGAACTGGAATTACATTATACATGGTTGTGAGTTGTCATGTGGGTGCTGGGAATTGAACCCAGGGCCTCTGGAAGAGTAGCCATTGCTCTTAACCACTGAGCCATCTCTCTAACTACTTCACTTCCCACTTTATAAATACATGGAAGCTTCACAACTAGTTTGTATAAAGTTCCAGTTCCTTGGTCTTAGAAAAACCATCAGGCTGTGGGGATGAGGTGGACTATGTCCGTTCTTGGGAATCTTTTTGTTCAGCTGAGGTGGCTCTCCGTTGTCTTCTCCTCTTAAGCTTCCTTAAACAGATCCCAAGGGTCAGTGGAGACTGAGCATCTAGTTCTTACCTGACGTTTGCCAGACAAGATATCACTGAGAAATTCTACATCCTGTATGCATCTGATTCTTTCCATGAGGGTTTACTGTTACAAGAAGTGCGTGAAACACAGAGGCTAAGGCCGCCAACCCTTGAGCTCATATCCATCTCTGTAAAATTTATCTCCCAATGGCCATCTCGTAGCTTCGACCTTCAGTCTGGTGAACTCCTCTGGAACCGACTTCAGATCACACACTTCCTGGGATGACTGTGCTAGTAATCTTTACTTATATCATATTTCACCATGCTAATCACATTGAAGTCCCAGAAGTTTATAGTTACAAACAGTTTCTGAGGGTTGGGACACAATTCAGTTGTAGAGTGCTTATCTAACATATACAAGGTCTTGGGCTTCATTTCCCAGTACTGGGGGTTGGGGAGGGGAAGGATAATTAATTATACATTCAGAATCTAATACATTCCTGGAATTTTCTTCTCCAAAACCAAAGCAAGATCCAGTTAATAGGGCAGTTGGAGGGCATGGTGAACACTTCACACTGGGGGAGCTCATCTGGAACATTAGACAGAACAGTGTCCAGATAGTGCCAGTGACGGTTCATGAGGGAGTCATAGAGCTCTTCCCTTACGGCCATGAACTCCTTGTCTGATTCTTCAATATTCAGATGAAGGTTTGGGTCTGTGGAAGCCAATCACAGACATGAGAAAAATAGTTACAACAACACCTACTGGTGACGGCTGAAAGCTAGAGACTTCGTAACGAGCATCAGTGGTATGTATGTATTCCAGACTTACAGCTAAAATGTTTACTTTGGGGGAACGTGCTCTGTGTACAATATATACTCCTATGAACAGTACCGTGACATAGTACCTATGACATAGTACCGTGCACAATGGCTATACACTTAAACATTAAAATGATAAAAGATGTTTGGGAGAAATTAATTGTTTCCTTCCACCAAGACTCAAAACGGGCCATTCAAACTGTCAAAGTGGCATCATCGGTCTCAGCGGGGGTCTATGGAAGAGATGGAGGAACAGGGAAAGACAAAGGTGTTTAGGGATGAATTCTATTTAGGGAAAAGGGGAAAGTCAAGGCTGAGACCCAAGCTGCTAGCCTGAGAACCCACGTGAATGACCTGTAAACAGTGAGCCAAGATGGGGCTCTGGACACAGGGCTCTGCAAAAAGGAGCACACTGCTTTGGCTGCTTACTAAACAGACTTCTGTAAACTTTATGTATCAACTAATTCTAAAGCAGAGGAGAACCTGGCCTCCTCTTTTCTGAAGCCTGGAACCCAAGAGAAGGAGGTGATATCATCAAGGAGTTGTACCCAAGTTTTCCACCTAAGTGGTCAGGCTTCCCGAGAGTTCCAAAGTGCCAAGGTCACTTTTTTAAAAATGCTAATCCATTTCTTTTCCTCCTTGAACCAAATGCAACTAAAGAAGCCTGTTGCTCTCCTCTATAATTTTTTGCAAGTCTAAATGCATCCAGGACCAAAATTTGCCTTCCATGGGCTCATATTCCTTGGTAACGCTGTCAGGGACTGAATGCTGTCAGGGACTGAATTCCAACCATGTCCCTCCCCAAGTTTCACATACTGAAGTCTTCGCACTCATTTGGAAAGTCTTGAAGCTGGACCCTTGGAGAGGTATCAGTGGTGGAGGGGAACAAAGGGTGGGATCCCAGTCTGAGGGGATTGGTGCCCTTGAGTGAGAAGCCAGCCGAGCTTACATCCTCATGTTTAGTATCAGCACCAAGAGGAGATCACGTGAGGGCATACGGAAGTGCACCATCTAAATGCTAGAAAGAGAGCTCTTGCCAGAGCCTGAGCATGGGACTTCCGTATCTAGAGCTGTGCAGCCAGGGGTTGAGCAATCAGGGAAGGGAGGCGGCTTCCGTTAAACCACTCAGTCTGTGGCATTTTATTGCAGCTGTCCTAGCAGACCATTACAGTCCCTTTTCATACTAATTACTTTGAAATCACATGCTTTGGTGGTGTGTAGTCTGAATCAGTGTTTCACAATATATTTCTTTTGAGAACTTGTGGCCATAAAGATCACATCTTCTAATCTGGGTGAGGTAGCTAAGGCCTTTAGTCCCAGCACTTGGGAAGGACAGGCAGGGTTATCTTTGTAAGTCTGAGGCCAGCCTGATCCACATAATACGTTCCAGCCTATGTAAAAAACAAAAAACAAAACCAAACCAACCAACAACAACTACAACGACCACTTTGCCTAAGATTGTATCTTTCTATCTTTCCCCCTCAACTTTCTGAAAAAACATTTTTTTTTCTTAAGTTCAGTTTTAGATATCTTTCCTGTGCAGTAAAGGACAGTTTTGGGGGTTTGCTTTGCTTTGTTTGCATGCCGTGGTTGGAGGAGAAAGGGTACAATGACACACTTAAGTATGAACACTCCCTCTCCCTCCTGTAACCTGTGGTCACCAGTCTGGTGAGTCAGCCTATCAAATGCCTGACAGGGAGAGTCACAGGAGCCAAGATGGACAGCTGTATCCGTGCACTAGGAATGCCTTGTGGAAAACAGTGAATACCCAAGCACCCAGGCTCTTCGATTTTCTTTTGAGTTTGCCTACTAGAAATTTAAACCCATTTTATCAGGTAACGGTTGGTGCTTTGCGTTCCATTTGTAGTGAGCCACACTTCTCTGGATCTGTGACCTAGCTACCCTCTTGTGTGGTTATTGAGTGCCAGTCAGGTGATGTTAGGACATGAGGGAGCTCTTTGGATGTTACGATAGATACGAGAATTCACTTTACAGAAGGGAAACCAATGGGATAGTAATCTGTCTGGGATTGAAGTGAGTAGGTAGGATTTGAATCCTGATAGTCTGTATTGGGAAACTAGATATTGGGGGGGGGAGGGGGTTACTGTTGTTTTGGTTTCTGGAAACAAAGCGTTCTTATGTAGCCCAGGCTGGCCTCAAGCATATGATTTTTTTCTGCCTCACATGTGTGGGGATTGGTGATATTCACGATCATACCTAGCTTGCTACATATCCTCATTGTATGCATAGCTCATGAAGGCAGTTAGAGCAGGCTCACATTTCAACCTGCCCTCCCCCAAAAACCCCTGAGAGCTGAAATCAGCATCTTCATTCCTATGCAAATTTAAGAACTAATGTCTAGAACAATTGACTGACACAAAGATTTCATTTAAATGTCAACTTCATGTCTCTTAAGAAGGAAAACAGCTAGCATGGAAATTCCTTGATGGCAACCAGGGCTACAATACCACAATCACCCGCTTCTTTTATTACGGTGACAGAGGCTGGCATGGATCTGCCTAGCCAAGGCTCAATAAGAGACGAGGACCGAGAATGTCTAGGGAGAATCTCTTGCGCTGGAATGGAAGCATCACCTGTCAATAAAAGCCCTATGGCCAATGAGCTGAGGCAAGAAAAGAAGGTGGGACATCTGACAGAGAGAGGATTCTGAGAAATAGGTGTACAAGGTTCACACATGCTGAAGGAAAGGGTCATGTGAAACTGAGGAGGGGTAACCAACCACACGGCAGGACTTAAGAATAGAATAAATGGGGAACTAAGTTATGAGCTAGTTGGAGAATAAGCTGAAGCTTTTGGCCTAAGCATTTATTCATGAAATATCAAGTCACTGAGTCACCGAGTCAGTCTTTATTTCGGGAACTGGGTACAGGCAGAGTAGCCTGCGGTTACAAATGACCCTGGATGCCATTTGTAACCACAAGCTTCTCCACTCAGCCTCTTTGTTCCCTGAAGTAATGATTTTGAGACCTTTTTTATATGAATAAATGCTAGGCCAAAAGCCTTAGCTATACAGCCCTGACTATCTCATAACTATCTCATATCTCATAGCCCATTTATTCTAACATTATTGGTTACCTCTCCTCAGCGTTCAGGGCAAATGCACCTGTTTCCCAGAATCCTCTCTCATTGACAGGTGATGCTTTTGCACAGTGCCCAGGAGATTCTCCCTACAATCATGCCCGTTTCTCCACCTCCGTTCCAGTACCAACAGGCAAAGATGCCCACTTCTCTGACTGTTCCTTTCTCTTTTCTGTGACCAAATGTTCTCCTCTTCCTCAGATAGGACACATTCAAAAACATTCTGTGGGCCCAACTTTGTTGTTATCGGAACAAATGGACACTCTAGAAGACACCTCTTCCTTCTCACTCTTGAGTCACCTGTTGGTCCCCAGTAATCAATGGCCTAGCGGAACCAGAAAACCAGAGCTACAGCAACTACTTCCTGATTTTTTCCTCTTTTAAAAATAAAATTTGTGAGTGGGAAAGATCCTGTCTCCCATCTCAGCTCTCTCACACTAAAAACTGAGCCATATTTAGTCCTTAATCCGTTTGCGCTGAGACGTAATGGGTAAAATGTATTTGACTTAAGTTCTAGAGGCCCAAGATTAAGGGTGTTTTGATTCCTTGTAGATGATGAAAGCGGGGGAATGAAATGGGTCAGGGAGGAAGCAATGAGAAGAGACAAGACAGCCCTGAGTCCACTCCCACAAGGACGGTATTAATGTACTCCTGAGGGGAGATCCTGCCTCACGGTCTACTCATTTCTCATTGGGGTTCTGCCTCTCAACACTGTGCTGGGGTTAAGTTTCCAGCATTTGAACTTCAGAGTACCCACCCAAGCTGTAGCCAATCTCATGTCTGAGCTAATGGAAGAAAATGGGGTGATAATCTCCTTTCCACTTGGTAAAGTCCCAGAGTGGTGGCTATGCTGCCAGCGACACAACACCACGACACAACACCACGCAAGCAATCTCCCCAGATGGGACAAATCTCCATAGAGACCAGCATAAGCAACCTGTGATGGAATTTTCCAGTCAGACCTCTCTGTTTCTAGCAACTTGAGAGAACGAGGGACCCAGAAATCATTCTTTTTCTTTTTGTTTTTCCCAATCATTGCAGCTCAAGGTTCACATTACCTCTGAGAAAGTCTTCCTCTTGGTTTTCAGCTGGGTCTGTGGTTTCCTACAGAGAAAATATGTGTCTTAAGAAAAAAAAGTGAAGATTTAACATCACACATTCTTTCTCAGGATAGAAAATCCTGCTCTAAAAGGTAACAAAACCACTAAATATCCCTGGGAAAAGGTCAAATTTATTTTGAATATTGTGTAGAAGCATTAAATAGGATAACTCTACATTTATGAGGTAAGGTGAGTGAATTGGATCCTCAGAAGAAGTGGTATGAAGGAGTGGGAGGTTGACAAAAGGCTTCTGGCCTCCTTGAGCTTCTGGGAGAGCTCAGGAACCTGGGCAGACTCTGCTCAGGAGTAGCAGAGACTCCTGCTACTGCTTCATCCTCCTATGCACAGCTGTTTCAAGGACCTGGGTGGTTGGAAAAGGCTGCTTTGGCTTGTAGCACCACTGAACTTAAACTCTTGATAATAAGAAGCTAATATTGAAAAAGAAAAATATATCATCTACCTAAAGGCAGTCTCCTCTTCACTCTGAAACATGTCCGGTTTGGAAAATAAATAATTCATTAACAAATGTAATTGCACCAGCCCTTCCTTCCTCTCTCTCTTTTTATGTTTCTCCTTTTTCTCTCTCATTTTTCTCTTCCCCTCTCTCCTCTCTCTTCTTTCTCTTCCCTCTTTCCCCCTTCTCTCCCCTCCCCTCTTCTCTCTCTCCTTCTGTCTCTCTCTGTGTCTTTCTCTTTTTGGTTAGAAATGGAGACAGCACCAGAATCTGAGCTTAAACTAAGACTTGTCTTCAAGTGATCTCACATTCTGTCCTTTTCTATCTCACGTTCATAAATGTGAATTCTAGAGAGTTTGGGAAGCAGAAACTCCTGCAGACAGAGCATCCATGTGACTTGGCTGTCCCTGGCCAGGGGCCTCCACCAGTAGTCCTTCAAAGAAAGGGTTTGACCTCCAGCATCCACACAGCAGCTCACAACCATCTGGAGATCTTGTCCCAAGGGATCTTACAACCATGGGTACCAGGCACACACATGATGTACAGGTCTTCATGCAAGCAAAATACTCATACACATAAAGTAAAAAATACACCTAAAAATATCAATAGCTGGGTGCTGGTGACTTTAATTCCCCCACTCAGGAGGCGGGGACAAGCAGAGCTGAGTTCCAGGACAGTCAGCGCTGCACAAGAACAACGAAAAATAAATAAAAATAAATTGTTAGCATAGAGGGTAAGGTTAGTAAGGTGGAGAAAGAGTCTGTTATTATTTTAATGTTCTTGTGAGTGGAGAGAAAGGGTAATTTCTAAAGTTAATATATAAATCCCTACAGCTGTCTCCTTAAAGATGAACAGGCCATCAGCATACAGGGAGGAGGGGGAAGGACAAACAGTGTTTTACAACATAGCATCTAGAAAAGGAAAACCCAGAGAGGCAGGAGCAGGAAACAAGCTGTTTAATGTAAAAGGCACACTGGAAGGGCATTAGCAAATCAAGGAGGAAATTTTAGATGGAAAATTAAATTATCAGAATGTACTATATGTGGACAAAATATTAACGAATATTTTTTAAGTTTCAGAACCAAAGGCCTAGGTATTAAGTTCAGCTTTGGTGTTAAGAAGGGGTCCTCATCACTGTGCATGGCAGGGTACAATTCAAGCCTTATCACTGCAAAGCCCACCCACTTTCCTCACTGCCTGATCACTTTGTGGTTAAATAAAGAGGACATCACCACTAAGGGGAAAGTTGACAGAGGACAGCCACAGGCACAATGAACATTTATTTATTTAGTCATTTAAGACAAAGGTCCCTAAGTGGCTCCTGCTAACCCTAACTCCTCCAGCCTCAGCCTCTCAAACAGCGAGGACTACAGGTGTGTGCCCCACTCCTGACTCAGTGAACATGTCAGAAGCAGTTTGCCCTCGATGGTTAAGAGATACATGTTTTCTTTGCCTGTTTAGTTGGCTGCTCACACAGAGAAGAACCCAGAGAGGCCAGCAATCCCATCACAGCCAGGTCAACTCACAAGAGTTTTTGGTGAGCAACCTGATGCTTAACATTAATTTTTTATATATATTTTTGAGATTATGATATAATTATGCCATTTCCTCCTTCCCTTTCTCCGTCCAAATCCTACCATAATACCCCTCCTTGCTTTCTTTCAAATCAAGGTCTCTTTTTTTCATTAATTGTTGTTACATACATGTGTGGATATATACATATTTGTCTCCGTTAGGGTTTTACTGCTGTGAACAGACACCATGACCAAGGCAACTCTTAAAAGGACAACATTTAATTAGGGCTGGCTTACAGGTTCAGAGGTTCAGTTCATTATCATCAAGTTGGGAACATGGCAGCCTTTAGGCAGGCATGGTGCAGGAGGAGCCGAGAATTCTACATCTTCATCTGAAGGCTGCTAGCAGACGACTCGCTTCCAGGCAACTAGGATGAGGGTCTTAACCCCACACTCACAGTGACACACCTACTCCAACAGGGCCACACCTCGTAACAGAGCCACTCCCTGGGCCAAGCATATATAAACCATCACAATATTATATATCATATGCGCGCGCGTGCGCACACACACACACACACACACACACACACACACACACAAATATCCTATTGCTGAAGATATTAGACACAGGACCCAGAAGCCCCTGAGCAGGAAGTGACATGAGTAGATGGCCTCCTCCCTGAGGACTAGCTCTCGTGGTACCAGAAGATGACAGACAAGCTTCCAAAGGAGGGAAGCCACCAACAGCCCCATCCAGCTGTGATGCTTATGAATCTCACAATGACCAGCATACCACAATAGCCCTAGGGGTGCAGTAACAGCACTAATACCTTGTTGGTACCCAAGGTTACCAACTCTCTAATTGTATTTATGATCTACTTAATAGGAGAGAGACCATTAGAACTCCTCTAAGTAGGGTTGGTTGAGCTGTTTGAGACAGGGTCTCGCTCTGGAGCCCTGGTTGATTTAGAACTCAGAGAGTCTATTCCCTCTGCCTACCAAGATTTTAAGGATATTTAAGATGCTTGTTTGATTAGTTTGGTCGGAGTGTTGGGCTTGTGGTCAGCTCTACCGCTGAGCTACAGCCTAGAGGTCCTAGAGGGGTAAGTTTTAAAGAAGAAGGCTCTCTTTAAACAACCTGTAAGTACAAGCAAGTACTTAAGAAGGAGAGAAGGAGGAGAAGGAGGAGAGGATGAGGAGAGGAAGAGGAGGAGAGGAAGAAGAGGAAGGAGGGGAGGAAGAGGAGGAAGAAGAGGAAGAAGAGAAGAGGAGGAGGAGGGGGCTGGAGAGATGACTCATTGGTTAAAAGCACTATCTTCTCTTCCAGAGGTCCCGAGTTCAATTCCCAGAAACCACATGGTGACTCACAACCATCTGTCATGGGATCCGATGCTGTCTTCTGATGTCTCTGAGGACAGGAGCAATGTACTCCTATACATTAAATAAATACATCTTGAAGAAGAGGAAGAGGAAGAGGAAGAGGAAGAGGAAGAGGAGGAAGAGGCTAGCAGGAGTGTGGAAGAAAGATGTAGAAGACAAATTCATTCCAACCATGCTTTCTACCAAGCTGAGCAAGAATGAGAGGAGAGGCGTAGGCATATCTCCCCAGGGCTTTGAAACACATCATTAATCAGTTTAAAAACCATCTTTCTAAATGATCTTCATGTCACCTTTAGCCAATCAAAAGTTCTTCCAATCCTAGTTTAAGGCTCAGCAAAAAAAAAAAAAAAAAAAAAAAAAAAAAAAAAAAAATCCATGTAAAATTTAGTAGCAAGAATTTTTAGGCCAAGAATAGTGAAGTCTATTACTTCACTTTCTAGAGGAGTCAGAAGGAATTTAAATCATTTGCCTGCCCACTTCTTCCCCTCACCCCCCCCCAAAAAAAGAAAATAGAAAAAAAAAAGACAAAAGAAGAAAAAATAGGAGTAGGGGAAACAGGTAAGGAAATGATGGTCACATAATCAGACACACAGATGACAAAGATTTATTTCCACAAAGATTACCTCTGGAATAGCCCAAGGTCCAGCTAGCAGTTCAGGGTTCTCAGTCACACACAGAGGACCGAGCCCATTTCCAGACAACGTGGAGCCGCGGCTGTAGCAGGAGAGCCAGTAAAAGCTGTGTAGCAGTTCGTAATGGTTGTCACGGTGGCACCTCAGGCTGTGGTGGACCCTCAGCTGCTCCCTAATGGCAGATGGTAGAGGACAAGAAGTGACAGTCAGCACCCACAGGGGCAGCACCGCACACTCTTTTCCAGGTGATTGTGTTTCCACCATTTAAAATGAAACTGCCTATGCTCTCAGCAGCAGGCTGGCCCTTGGCAAGAAGCTTGTACTGAACAACACTGGTGGCTTTCACTGAAAGTACAAAGTAAACAAAACCTCGCTCACCTTTGCCAAATGAAGCAATAGTTACTTGGTTGAGTGGCGCCAAAACCTACCACATCCCCACATCTGTCATTTCTCCAGACACTGAAGAAAACAACTGGGCCACTTTTATTTCTGAATCTGAAATTACAAAGACCTCCTATACGCAGCCATGAAATTTGTGCGATTACATTTAGTGGCCATTCCTGCTAGGCAATTGTTTCCTGACAACGAGGAAAGGTGAGTGGAGGGGATGGGAGGCATCTGTGGGGAAACTTCTCTGGCTTCCAGCTGCCAGTACCTCCAAGAATTGCCAGGATTGGGGAAACCTGCAGAATTCTCTGTGTGTTTGTGGGTGAACTTTGAAGAAGTGATACTTCTCTACCTCCTGCTTCTCTCCCAACCCCTTATTAGGTAAGAATGTCACTTTCAATGTCTAAGACCTAAGCAAATACCACAATCTGACAGGCTCAGTGATCTGCTACAAATAATTACTAGAGCCAGCACCTCCTCCCTCTCTCTCTCTCTCTCTCTCAGATTTATTTTATGTACACGAATACACTGTAACTGTCTTCAGACCCACCAGAAGAGGACATCGGATCCCATTACAGACAGTTGTGAGCCACCATGTGGTTGCTGGGAATTGAACTCAGGACCTCTAGAAGAGCAGTCGGTGCTCTTAACCACTGAGCCATCTCTCCAGCCCTCATGACTTTCTCTCTAGATTTCTAAATACAGAAACCATTTTCTCAACGAGCTGCAGAGTCATCATCAAGAGGGAGTTGCATATCACATGCATACTTTACACAGTGTAGGTCTGAGCTACAGTTTCGTATTGTTAAGATCGAATCTCTGTATGGGAGGCTGGCCTCGAACTCATGCTCCTCTGTCTCTGAGGTCCTGAGTGATCCTGTCACAGCTTCATCAAGTTTTAATTTTTTAAAAAGTATTTAAAAATTTTAGAACCAAAAGCATAATAAAGCAACAGTATGCACGCTTTAACGTGCATAGATATCCTCTGATGTTTATTTAACGTTTAAAAAACAGTTCAGCGTAAGAGTGTGAGTCTGTGTGTTTAAATGCTCCAACAGGCATGCAGGAGCCTGTGCAGTCAAGAAGAGGGCCTTGGTGCCCTGGAGTTGCAGGTCGTTGTGCGGTGCTGTGCTGGAGCTGAGAAACCGAACCTGGGTCCTCTTCAAGAACAGCAAACACTCTCAAGCACCGAGCCATCCCTTCAGCCCCTCTTCCTGATTTTCTAAGGATGCCCTCACAAGTCCTTGTTTGCTAAAGCCCAGACTCAGACTAATAATTATCGGATCCACTCTCCACTGTTACAAGGCCCAGACTCAGTGGTCTCGGTGCCACTGACCTGATAAAAGTTGCATTACTCCATTTTGACAAGTGTCAGGGAATAATTCTTTCTCTAACATTATGAAGGTCTGGTCTGAGTGTCTGTGGACACCTTCCAGCGCTAAACTGGCCTGCGGCTAGGGTCACTTAACTGAACAGATGTCTAGGTAAGCCTCGTTTGCTTCCATTGTTTCATTGAATTCACCACAAGTCCTAACTCCTTAGACTCTAACAAAACATTAGGGATTCTTTCTACTTAAAGGAGGAAGAGGAGCTTGGGGATTTAGCTCAGTGGTAGAGCGCTTGCCTAGGAAGCGCAAGGCCCTGGGTTCGGTCCCCAGCTCCGAAAAAAAAGAATCAAAAAAAAAAAAAAAAAAGAGGAGGAGGACGAGGAGGAGGAGGACAAGGAGGAGGAGGAGGATGGGGAGGAGGTCGAGGACAAGGAGGAGGAGGAGGATGGGGAGGAGGATGGGGAGGAGGAGGATGACGACGACGAAAGAAAGAAGAGAGAGAGAGAGAGAGAGAGAGAGAGAGAGAGAGAGAGAGAGAGAAAGAAAGAAGGAAGGAGGGGGAAGAGGAAGAGAACTGGAGAGCTAGCTCAGTGAGCTGGCTGTTCTCCCAAAGGACCCCGGTTCAATTCCCAGCACCCACATGGCAGCTCACAACTGTCTGTAATTCCAATTTCAGGAGATTGGATATCCTCATATAGACATACATGCAGACAAAACAAATGTACATGAAAATAAATATAAAATAACAAGAAGAAAAACGTATTTCCTTATCGCTTTAGAACCCTTTAATCAAGAAAATCACAACCATGGTTGTGAATAAACGATTTGAGGCTGAAATCAGGAATGTACAACCTGAACATCACGAAGTTGGTCAGGAGGCTGAGGAAGGGAGAGGCCAACGGGACAAAAGGTTTTGAGCAGGGGTCCTCCATGAAACTGGGGACTTTGAGACCTCATAGGTTAAGATGACAAGGGTGGGCTCAAGAGTACTGCTTTGCTCTTTTCCGGAATGCGAAACTGAGTTCAGCTGGAGGGGGAACATAAAGCAAGCTCTCTGTGTGTGTTAGCACCCAGGAGAGTTGTCCATGCTCTCCGCTTGCTTTAACCCAGAAATGCATAGGGATCAAACACCTCTGGGAATACAGTTATTCTCAACCCCCACAGTCCTAGAATCTAACAGAGCTGCCACCTTTCATGTGGAAGAAGGAAGGTGAATGGATGGATCTATTCCACTCTTGTGATTTTTTTCTGAACGGGGCTAACTTTTTCCACTTTATCTTACCACTGCCATTCAAAAGGAGCAGCTGTCAGCTACTGTAGTGTAGCATTCTCTCTCTCTCTCTCTCTCTCTCTCTCTCTCTCTCTCTCTCTCTCATTCTCTGTCTGCAAATAAACAAAGCCAGGTCCTCAATAAATGTTTGCTGGATGGATACATGAATGAAGGTTTGGCTCAAATGCAAAGAGCTTTGAAATCAGTCATTTTAAAACACAGCCAAAACCCTGCTGGTGTGTTACTGATCTCTCAACAGTTGGTTTGCTCCTTGGGAACTTCAGTTTTCACACTGGGATTAAGTGGCCTTTTACAGCCTGAGAGAACAGGAGGTCTTAGGAGAAGCACGTCCCATTTGAATCTAGTGGGGCAGGTATGTAATTCTGCCGTGGTTTGCTTCAGACAATGAGTCCTGTAACCTGAGCTAGTTAAGATGGTTCTGATCTGGCAGGAAGTGGGATGAAAAGGTGCAGCTTTGTTCTCTGTGAATGAGAAGGTTCAAGGTCAGGGGTGTGTAAGACGCAGGATCAGCAATTGGCTGCCCCTAGTTGTGTGCCTTTGAAACATCACGTTCCTGGGTGTGTTTCAGCATTTATAACCTAAGACCGAATTAGGATATTTTACTTTTTTTTTAGTTTTAACTCTATCATAGATTTTTCTTTTTCTTTCTTCCTTTCCTTTCCTTTCCTTTCCCTTCCCCTTCCTTCCTTCCTTCCTTCCTTCCTTCCTTCCTTCCTTCCTTCCTTCCTTCCTCTTTATTTTGAGACAGGTTTCTCTGTGTAGCCCTGGCTATTCTGGAAGTTGCTCTCTAGGCCAGGCTGGCCTCGAACTCACCTACCTCCCATGCACTGGGTATAGAGATGTGCACCATCATTACCCTGCAGGATTTTTCATTTTTTTGATGGCACGTTAGTGCATAAAAATATATTTTAAAGTGTAAAATCTAATTTTACTTCATTGAAGCAGTAATCCCATTAAAAAGATCAATTAAAATTTTATGTTTTCTCCAAAAATTTAGATCCTCAGATTTCCACATAGTTTTAAGGAATTAAATTCCCTTGACATTTATCAAGGTTCTCCTCCACCCTATTATTTAACTTTCGGCTGACATTTTCTTAAGTCTCCTGAGCTCTGTGGTTGGATGAATTTCTAAGGCAGTTTTGTTTTCCTTTTGTTAAAATCACTGTGTCACCTCTACCTAATGGTTTACATCCTAGAGCCAACCATGTTCTGATTCCTGGTTGGAGCACAAGACTTTGTCAAGCCACAAAAGTCTCCTCTAAGCCGTAAGCAGACCTATGTGCGATATTCTGGCACCAGTAGGTTCCAGGATAGGATTAAACTTGCAGGAGCTTTGCATCTGGACTAAGTGCCCACACCGAGCCCAGCAGATCAAACCAGTATAGACTTTATTCACAGGAGCCTTGCCCCAATTGCTTGCTAGAAGCCTTATAGCCAATTAAGTGACAACCATTGGCTTACTTAAAGAACTAACTGCAGCTAATTACATCACTCCTGTTTTTTGTGTTTTTTTTTTTTCTATTTTCTTTTTGTAAAGACCATTTGATCACAGTATTCTGGAGTTCCCAGAACC
Organism: Rattus norvegicus; assembly: GCF_021556685.1. NCBI lineage: Eukaryota > Metazoa > Chordata > Mammalia > Rodentia > Muridae > Rattus > Rattus norvegicus. The sequence goes on along the minus strand of NC_141550.1, from coordinate 23,685,122 downwards.
TAATTTGATTTTGGAAGCAGCTCAATTTGCAAATCATGGTGTTAATTTTGTTGTTGCCGTGTGTGTGTGTGTGTGTGTGTGTGTGTGTGTATGTGTGTATGTGTGTGTGTATGTGTATGTGTGTGCATGTGTGTGCATGTGTCTGTGTGTAGGTGTGTGTGTAGGTGTGTGTGTGTAGGTGTGTGTGTGTAGGTGTGTGTGTGTAGGTGTGTGTGTGTATGTGTGTGTGTGTAGGTGTGTGTGTATGTGTGTGTGTGCATGTGTGTGTAGGTGTGTGTGTGTAGGTGTGTGTAGGTGTGTGTGTAGGTGTGTGTGTAGGTGTGTGTAGGTGTGTGTGTGTAGGTGTGTGTGTATGTGTGTAGGTGTGTGTGTATGTGTGTGCATGTGTGTGCATGTGTGTGTAGGTGTGTGTGTAGGTGTGTGTGTAGGTGTGTGTGTAGGTGTGTGTAGGTGTGTGTAGGTGTGTGTAGGTGTGTGTGTCTGTGTGTATGTGTAGGTGTGTGAGTGTGTGTGTATAGGTGTGTGAGTGTGTGTGTATAGGTGTGTGTGTGTATGTGTGTAGGTGTGTGTGTATGTGTGTGTGTGTGTAGGTGTGTGTGTAGGTGTGTGTAGGTGTGTGTAGGTGTGTGTGTGTCTGTGTGTAGGTGTGTGTGTAGGTGTGTGTGTCTGTGTGTGTGTAGGTGTGTGTGTGTAGGTGTGTGTGTGTAGGTGTTGTGTGTGTAGGTGTTGTGTGTGTAGGTGTGTGTGTGTAGGTGTTGTGTGTGTAGGTGTTGTGTGTGTAGGTGTGTGTGTGTAGGTGTTGTGTGTGTAGGTGTGTGTGTAGGTGTGTATAGGTGTGTGTGTAGGTGTTTGTGTGTAGGTGTGTGTGTGTATGTGTAGGTGTGTGTGTAGGTGTGTGTGTGTAGGTGTGTGTGTAGGTGTGTGTGTAGGTGTGTGTAGGTGTTGTGTGTGTGTATGTGTAGGTGTGTGTGTAGGTGTGTGTGTAGGTGTGTGTGTGTAGGTGTGTGTAGGTGTTGTGTGTGTAGGTGTGTGTGTGTAGGTGTGTGTAGGTGTGTGTGTCTGTGTGTGTGTGTAAGTGTGTGTAGGTGTGTGTGTGTGTGTAGGTGTGTGTGTGTGTGTGTGTGTGTGTGTGTGTGTGACATCCCAAGTGCTGAGATCACTGGTGTTTCTCTGTTTTGTTGAAGGGACTGAGGGGGGGACAGGCTCTCCAGGAGCCTGGGATTCCCTGGAACTGTGTCCCTCCCACCTCTGCCTCCTTTGTACTGGGTGCTCTGCTTTAGTCCACTGATCTCAATAATCACTTATTTCTTATGAAAACTGTGAAATGAAGAGCTTACCAAAAAACAAAACAAAGAAACAAAATAAAAAAACCAAACACCACCACCAAACCACACAGCGCCATTATCCGGATCCAGAGTCTATACACCCAATTAACTTGCAGTTGGAATAGCTACTCGGGAGTTATGGGGCTTCATACTGCATTCTACACTTTCATATACATTCTTATGTATTTACATGTCACAAGACCCGGAAAATGTATGCTCGTTAAAACTAGAAAGACAATTATCTTTATATCTGCTCATGATTTACATGCTGATTGATTGTGCTTAGTCTTTCCTCGTCACCTGATGTGCATCTTTTCCTTTCTACATGGTACAGTATACCCACGTGTATGTTTGTTTACATGGGCACCTATACACACATATTATTTGCTATGATACACATGAGGGAGAACATAGGTTTTCTCTGGAGATTGTGTCTTTGCTTAATATTATATATTCTAAGCTTATCTGTTTTCTTTGCAAAATGTTATGTCGTTTTCTGAAGAGCCAAAGACTGTCCCATTCTATGTATGTGCCAGATTTTCACTATCCTCTCATCTGCTGATAACGTGGTTTCCTTACTATAGAGAAAAAAGTGGCAATAAACATGGGGGTGAAAATGTTTCTGTGGTAGAGTGTGGAAGTTCCCGGCTGTATTCCCAGGAGCAAAACCGTGGGTTCATATGGTAGTTATATTTTAATTGTTTGAAGAATCTCCAAATCAATTTCCACAATGGTTGTATTAATTGGCACCAAACCAGCCACGAGTGAAGGTTCTCCTCTCCTCATCCTCTCCAGCATTTGTTGTCAGATTCTTGATGACAGATATTCTGACTAGGATGAGGCAGCGTCTCAAATTTAATTGGCTTTTCTCTGGTGTTGAACACTTTAAAAAATAGTTATTGCCCCCACCCCTTTTTTTCTTGAAAACTGTCTATTCAACTAATTTGCTAATCTGCTGATTAGAGGTTTTATTTCCTTGGTATTTAATTTCAAATCTTTGTAGACTCTGGGTATTGGCCACTGTTTGGAATGTAGTTGGTAAATTTTTCTCCCATTCTGTGTGCTGTTTGTTCTCATAGCTTCCTTTGTTGTGCAGAGATTCCTTATTTCATGTATCCTGTTGATAAGCAGGGATAGTTCCTGGGCTATTGATGTTTTACCAGAAACAACTATACCAAGAGTACTTGAAAAGTACTGTTTCTGTTTTCTTCCAAATGTATCATCACTTCTGGTTGTAAATTCTTTGATCTGTTTTGAATTGCTTTTTGCACAATGTGAAAGGTATGAATGAATCTAGTTTAATTCTTCTGCAAGCAGATATCCAGTTTTGCTAGTACTAATTACTAAACATGCTATCTTTTTTCCCCAAAGTACATTTTTTGGTTCCTATGTAAAAATTAAGTGGACATTTCTTCCCCATTTTATTTCCAGGTCCTCTATTCCATTGGTCTACCTGTTTTTACACCAGTACCAGGCTGTCTTTATCACTATAGCACTATAGTATAATTTGAGGTCAGGTGTTATAATTCTCCCAGCAGTGTTTTTATTTCTAAACTCTTCAACTATTAATCAAAATTCACATTATGTTAAATCTGTAGATTAATTGCGGTAGTGCAGCCATTTTTACAACAGTAATTCTACCAAGCCACCAGGAGCATGGGAGATCTGGACCTAACTTTCTCTACTAAAAATTAGGGAAATTGGATATTAGCCCAAATGCTCGAATTACCCTAGATGCACAGAACACATGAAACTCAAGAAGGATGACCAAAATTCAAATGCTTCACTCCTTTTTTAAAAGGGGAACAAGAATACCCTTGGGAAGGAATAGGGAGGCAAAGTTTAGAACAGAGGCAGAAGGAACACCCATTCAGAGCCTGCCCCACATGTGGCCCATACATATACAGCCACCAAACTAGATAAGATGGATGAAGCAAAGAAGTGCAGGCCGACAGGAACCGGATGTAGATCTCTCCTGAGAGACACTGCCAGAATACAACAAATACATAGGCGAATGCCAGCAGCAAACCACTGTACTGAGAACGGGACCCCGTTGAAGGAATCAGAGAAAGAACTGGAAGAGCTTGAAGGGGCTTGAGACCCCATATGAACAACAATGCCAACCAACCAGAGCTTCCAGGGACTAAGTCACTACCCAAAGACTATACATGGACTGACCCTGGACTATGACCTCATAGGTAGCAATGAATAGCCTAGTAAAAGCACCAGTGGAAGGGGAAGCCCTTGGTCCTGCCAAGACTGGACCCCCAGTGAACGGAATTGTTGAGGGGAGGGCGATAATAGAGGGAGGATGGGGAGGGGAACATCCACATAGAAGGGGAGGGGGAGGAGTTAGGGGGATGTTGGCCTGGAAACCAGGAAAGGGAATAACAATAGAAATGTAAATAAGAAATACCCAAGTTAATAAAGATGGGGGGAAAAAAGATTCAGGAAATTAACGAAATAAAGATGAAGGACTTTCAGCAATCACACTTCCTCTGTTGTAATTTTAAAAATACCCACACTTATATTTCTCCAACAGCAGCAGCTATTTCCCTGGAGGTAGGTAATGAGGGGGTGGAGCGTTTCCCAGAACAGAGAAAATAAAGCACAGGACTCTGAAACAGTTTTACTCATCCCCATTTTTTGGAAATGATACTATTGCATTAAAAATTGAGTATGAGCGCCCTGGGTTTGGTCCCCAGCTCCGAAAAAAAAATTGAGTATGAGCTAACGTAAACTGTATCACACCACGGGTAGGACAATAATCAGACCTCTTTGTTCCAAGCTAAGGAGACATATTCCAACTTTAGTAATTCTCTGGAGAAAATAATTAACTAACATGCTCAGGGTTACTAGCAGTAACTGTACACAAATTAATTAATACAAGGGTTTCCACTGGACTGGGGGCTTGCAAGTGGAATAGCCCAAACTAGAAGAACACCGCCCTTCCCATAATTGAAAAATCTTCAGAACATCCAAAGTGAAATTATTTCCCTCAGACTCGAACAAAACCGGCCGTCAGAGAACAAGTGTTTGAGAATAAAGTCTCAGTAAGTACTTAAGGACTCCATTAACTCGACACATACCTGTGTCAAGATCTGACATAATCACCCGCTATGACGTATGCACTTTTGACATCCTCAGAAAACTCACCCCTGACCCTTCCTAAAACGTATGGAAACCTCGAAGTTAAAAAAAAAAAAAAGATGTTGCTTTCATTAACTTTTGCACTTTGCCCCTTAATATAGGTGACGTACACTAGAGGAAATGCGAGTCTTCCATTTCGAACCCTACTGTCCTCCTCTCTGAAGACAATCTTTTTCCCCCGTGGCTCAGAGCGTGTCCTAACGCGGGCCAGTTTGATTAGATCGGAGAAGCCAGCAGGCAAGAAGGGCTGAGGAGATGGACCGCTTGGCCTGCGGGCGGGACACGGACTGGCAGGATCGGGCTCTCAGTCCAGCGAGGGGACACTGCCAGCTCTGGTTCCAGCGAGCCCTGATCGTCCCCGGGCCGACCCGACAGAGAAGCCCCTAATCTGCTCTCTACACTAAAAGGAAACCCTTCGCTTGTGACCCGAGCCGTGGGGTGGCTGCAGGCGCTGACCTGGGCGACGAAGCGAGAGACCGCCTCCTAATAGTAAGAAAATTACAATCGAAGGAAACCTAACTCTCGACTCCTAATCCGCTGCCACATTCCAGGAACTACGAAGAGAGTTTCAACAACCGCAACCTTCGAGGCCGGAAGTGGATCCGCCCCTTCCTTAGGCGCACCGGAAATTGGTGCTTTAGCGGAGTCTGTCCCGCCCACTCCCCAAGGCTGGCGGAGCTCACGGCTTCCATGGATTTGCCTGCTTGCTACAACTTTTTTCTCTGCTCTGCAATCCTCCTCCTGCGGCTTCATTCCTCCAGCTTGTCGTAGAAGGGCCACGTGACATTCGAGAGCGTACTCCGTTATTGCCATCTGCAGGCGCCTAAAAGGTGCCCCCTGATGGATGACGTATAATTTGCGCGCCGACTTCCGAAAGGCGGTCCTCCGCTTCCATTGGGTTCCCACGCCGGCTTCTCCGGCAAGGCACGTGTGCTGCTGAATGGAGCTGGTCGCTGGCAGCTACGAGCAGGTCCTCTTTGGGTTTACAGTGCACCGCGGGCCCGCGAAGAGTGGCCACCGGGAGGTGAGGCACCGCGAGTCCGGGGCTGCGGGGGACCGGCGGGCTGATTCCTCCCCGCCAGAACCGTGGCGTCTGTCGTTTATTGCTGGGTCCCCGTGGAGGACTTGTTGGAAAACGGACAGGTTTATGCAGATAATCCTGGCTCTGGAGAGGCTGAGACAGAAGGATAGTGAGCTCAGAGCTTGGGTAGAAGGATCCTGCTCTTTATAGAGTAGAGGCTTTTCAGAATGAGATAATATTCACTTGTTAAAGTAGATAAAATGTCCACAGAAGGAAACGAAAAATGTTCATGTCGATGGGGGGAGTAGATGAATGGTTGACAGAGGAGGTTGGGGCCAACTTACAGAAATGAAGTTTGGTGGGAGGACTGTTTTGGGGTGTTTTGTGTTTTTGCCTTGAAAGGTAACTATAGTTGACAGCAATTAATCGTATATTTTAAAGTAGTTACTGGAGAGTATTTTGAACTCAAAGACATAGTTCATCGTTGAGGGCATAGGTTGTCTTTTTCATACCTGATCTATGTGTGCATTGAAATCCCATTGTGCTCCATAAATATATACAGTTATATGGTAATTAAAAAGGAAAAAACTTAAAGTATTCTCAAGGCATGAAAAACTGGCAATTTTATAACATACATGAAAAATAAGGTGTGCATTTAAACTGACAATTACTATAGTTCTTCAAGTTCTAATGTAAAAATACCTTTACCTTTCACTGAGTTTCAATCCTGGTTAACAAACTTCAATAGAGCTGGTGAGATGGCTCAGCGGTTTAAGCGCTGGCTGTTCTTCCAGATCTGGTTTAATTTCCAGTCACCTACAGTGGCAGCTCACAACTGTAACCAACGGATCTGATACCCTCATACAGACATCTATACAGTCAAAACACCAATTACATAAAATAAAAGTTACATATAAAAGAAGTATTCCAACTGGATTGGGAGGAAGAAAGTGATGCAGACTTACTATTTACTGTGGGCAGGGGGAAATGTGCCAGAGCTGTGGATCCTGCTCTTGTAGCCTTCTTGGTCGAAGGAATGGCGAGCAAAAGAAATACAGGGAGGTAAAATGTAGCACAGTAAGAAATGTATTTTTGTCAGGTATGAAAATAAGATACAGTAAATTGCCAACATAATAGTCAAATAGAAAACAGGATTAGAAGTGTCACCTAGCAGGGCCCCACCCTTAATCCCAGCACTTAAACCCGGCAGAGGCAGGGGGATCTCCAGGCAAGGATGGTTTACACAGGGAAATTCTGTCTCAAAAACAAAACAAAACAAAACAAAACAACTCAAAAAACAAAAAATACCCAAACAAGCAAAAAAGAAAAAACAAATGTGATCCCTTAATACTCTAATGATTATTTCTTGAACAGTTGTACTTATCACCTACAAATCTTTTGTTGAGAATTCTTTTTTTTTGTTGTTGTTGTTCTTTTTTTCCGGAGCTGGGGACCGAACCCAGGGCCTTGCGCTTCCTAGGCAAGCGCTCTACCACTGAGCTAAATCCCCAACCCCGAGAATTCTTTAGTGTGTGTTGTGGGTTTCTTGTTCTTGTTCTTGTTCTTGTTAAGTATACTCATTCCAGAAGTACAGCAACCCTGAGACTGATACAGCCATTCTCATCTTATAGATGAACAGTTGGGAGGTTTATAGGGCAAGAGACACTCAAAGCCCATGGTTTATGAATACAACATGTCAAGGTCCTCCAGATGTTTCCCAGGCTTATGTTGTTAACAATTCGGGGTGCTGCTTCTAAACCTAGCCAGTAACCAAGATAACCAATATTATTTATGTAATTTGAACAAACACATGATGTCTTGATATAAAGCTGTACCATGATTGAGTCAGGTGGCTCATGTCTGTAATCAGGAGGCTGAGGCTGGAGGATTCAGAGTTTAAATTTAAGCCAGCTGTCGTGGTACCTGTCTTTAATCCTAACACTTGGGAGGACAGCCATAGCTACAATATGAGACCCTGGAGAGGGCACATGGGGGGACAAAAGGAAGCCTGCTGTTCCTGAGGAATGAATGGACTACCTGCTCTGTAGTTCTTTAGGACATGATATGTAGTGACTGACTTTAAGCATATGTAAAGAACTTTGCTGGTTTTGCTTTTTGGGTGGATTTTTTTTTTTCCTTCCCTGGTTTGTTTGGCTAATAAATTTTCCCATGGAGCTCCTTCAATTTGAAGAGCACTGCATTTGTGCGTGCCTTCTTCTGTTCTTTGCACTCATCCAGTCATGGTTCTCTAACCAGAAGTATATAGTAACAAGCATCTGGTCCCCAAGACAAATTACTAGCAGTTCTCTAGGGCTCGTGGTAGTACTCCTACACACATACACACACAAAATAAACAAACAAACAAACATACATATATTTATACACACACAATCCTATTGTTTTCCTTAAGGACTTATCATGGTTATCTCTGTATCTTCACATTGACGTGTTTTCTATCTCTTTTCTTAAAGTGAAAGTAGTATTTGAACACAGACCTCTCTATTGTTTTTTCTACTACGCATAGTGGTATCAAGCATATATAATAGAATAGTTATATAGACATAGAGAAAGTGGGCAGTTATTGAAATGAATCTACATAAAAATTGAACATTTGAATAAATTACTGACATGGAAGTCTATGGGATCTACATTACTGGGATCTGGAAGCATGTTCCTAAGTTCATCTCTCCTTACACTCCTTATTCAGCTCTTGGGTCCTTTTTTGTCCTTTAATCTGTGTATTATTACATAGTTTTTCTCCACTCGCAGGATCCGCTGCTTGCTTTTCAGATTGTGGAACTATATTTTCAGAGAACTGTGATGTGACTGTGGTGTTGATTACGTGTTTCTTTCTCAGACATGGACTCCTGTGGCTGACTTCACTCACCATGCGCACACTGCCTCCCTGTCGGCGGTGGCAGCCAACAATCGCTATGTGGTCACTGGCAGCAAAGATGAGACCATTCACATTTATGACATGAAAAAGAAGGTGGAGCATGGGGCTCTGGTGCATCACAGTGGTAAGTCTGTCCGAGTGTCCTGCCGCAGCGAAGATGCCCATGATCCAGGCGTCTGTGTGTGTGTGTGTGTGTGTGTGTGTGTGTGTGTGTGTGTGTGAGAGAGAGAGAGAGAGAGAGAGAGAGAGAGAGAGAGAGAAATAATGAAACACAGTTCCACATGATTTAGGCAACTGGTGCTGGGCCAAACTTTGAGAGTCTGGCACCAGTTCATTTTTTTAGCCATATTTAAGCATACCAAAGTTTTGAAAAAAGTCTTTGGTTACTAGTTAATTCCGGGGCTGGAGAGATGGCTCAGCGGTTAAGAGCACTGACTGCTCTTCCAGAGGTCCTGAGTTCAATTCCCAGCAACCACGTGTTGGCTCACAGTCATCTGTTATGGGATCAGATGCCCTCTTCTGGTGTGTTTGAAGACAGCTACAAGATATTCACATAAAATAAATAAATCTTAAAAACAGAAAAAAAATCCAGTTAACTCTGTCCCATGTGTACAACAAAGCTTAAGACATGTTTACGTTGGAGATCTTTACAAAGTCAAGATGGCTTCTTCATAAGATGGTTCTGTTGACTTCGAATCAGTGCTCAAGTGTAGGGCCTATGGAGAATGACTGAGGTAAACACACCCTGTGGGCGCCAGCACTGGCCTCACTCTAAGACAGCATAGAGGTCTCTCAGGCTGTTGGAAGCACAAGTGATATCTCTGACAAGGATGACTTTTTGGCCTTAGAAGTAGGCTCAGGTTTTAGGGAGGAGGGGCAAGTCTGGCATAAACAAACTTGATTGTATGGGGATACAGCAGAGCCTGGATCAACAAGTAGCAAAGCATTACCAGGTTGTGAACTACACTTCCCCCAGCATTCCAGGAGAGCAGCCACAGGCCTTCCTTTGGAAAGAAGCTGTGTGTTCGCACGGGGACTTTTCACCCTCTACAATGGAGCTGTAGCTGAGCTGAACTGCAGGCAGCAGAGATGTGGGGCCTTTCAAAGCCCACTCCCAGGGACATGCCTCCTAATCTTCACCATTCTTCTCAAACACTTCTGCTCCCTGTTGACTAAGCATGCCAATGTATGAACTAGGGGGATGAGGTATTCCTGTTTAAACCACCCCAAAGTTATAGCCTTTAGGATACGTGGGGGTATTACCACTTTATAGTTGAATTCAGTTCTATCTGGGACTGATTGGTGAATGTCTCTACCGTGTCCAGAGTGTGTGATGGGAGAAGAAGTTGTCTCATGTAGGGTTTCTATTGCTGTGAAGAGATACCATGATCACAGTAATTCTTACAAAGGAAAACATTTAATTAGGAATGGCTTATGGTTCAGAGGTTCAATCTGTTCTTGTCATGGCTGGAAGCATGGTGTTGCAAAGGTTGCTGGGGGTTTCCAGATTTGACAGGCAGCAGGAAGAGCAAGTGACACTGGGTCTGCCTTGAGCACTTGAAACTTCAGAGCCCACCCCAGTGCCACACTTCTTTTAACAGGGCCACACATACGCCAGCAAAGCCACACCTCCTAATTGTGCCTTTCCCTATGAACTGTGGGTGCCATTGTTGCTGAAACTACCACACAAATGAAGGGAAAAGTTGGTCCTTATCCTTAGGTCGCTTTCCTGTCCTATCAGGCAGGGAGGTAGGCAGGCTTTTCTGTAGTCTCAGTGCACCTGCAGCATGCTTACCACAGAGGACCTGAGGCGTGCCGGAGTAAAGAACAGAGGAGCAGAGGGCCAGGGAGGAGGCACTGCACACTGCCTGTGCAAGGTTGCCCAACATAGAGGCACATGCAGGGGTGAGGAGAGTAACTGGTTTTTATTTAGTCGCATTTTCCATGTAACAGGTGAAGGTAAAGGCAGAGGAGAGCTCAGCATTCATTTAATTTGTTTTTAGCTTGAGGAGCTTCGCCAGAGCTTCTCCTATTAAGAAAGGCATATTAAAATAAGCCCCTTTCTTCCCCTTTAATGTTTTAAGGTTATGCACCGACTATTGGTTTCTAGGATTTAAACTGGAATGATAGACACTTGCTTCTAGCAGAGTTGCAGAGCATCTTTGCCAAGTGCTTCGCTCTCCAGCCGAAGCTGGGCTCTGAGTAACCTCTCCATGCAGGGTTATACATTCAGCAGTCAGAAGGGACTTAGACGGATGCGTGCAGTAGGGACCCTGCTCTCCTCCCTGCCTTGTATAAGTCCCGTTCTTTTCAAATAGTAATAGGTAAGTTCTTGTCTTGGGGTAGGTGGGAGTCCTGGATAGAAGGAGCAGGCATGAGGAGGTAGAGTTACTAGAGGATGACAGGAGGTGAAGAGATGGAAATAGTGGCCAGGTCTTTTCAGTTACATTCTGCAGAGGACCAAATCGTCAGTGTTGAGGCCTTGTGGGCCTTGTGCATGGCCCATGTTATGGTCACTCAGCTCTGCAGGAGCAGTGTGTCCTTGGAGAGTGAACTGTGACTGCTGTACAGTTCCTACAGACTTCAATGACATTGCAAAGGTGAAGGTGGGCTTTGAAAAGCTTTGTGGCCAGAAGTTTGTAATGTTTTCCATCACCACCCCTCCTTGGTCTTTTAGTATTTGATTGGGGAGAGGAAGGTTTGGGAGAACAAGGCTTCAGTTGGTGTTGGGAAGTGAAGGTTCTGAAGTGATTGAAACGATTAAGGAAGGTTTGTTAGCCACAGAGCTGGACCAGTAACATTTTATAGCATCGTTACTAACTTCTGACGGCAGTAAATGAGAAGAGTGCAGACATAAACCACAACTGGCCATTAGTCGTGATTGGATAGGTGGCTCAAACTTAGAAAGTAGGAGTCATGGCTCAGCGTGCTGAAACATCTGCATACACTTAAAGCTGCATTCTCTTTTTGACTTTGTATTTTTGAAACAGGGTTCTCTGTAAAGCCCTGGCTTTCTGGAACTTGCCCTGTAGACCAGGTTGGACTCGTCTTAGAGATCTGCCTGTCATGGGATTAAAGGTATGCACCAGCTCTGCCAGCCTAAAGCTGCTGCCTTACACTGGTATTATACCCTGCTTAGTATGTACAGAGGCTCTTGAGTTTAGTCTCCCAGAGCCACCAAAGCAAATGAAAACTGTTGGTTTTAATATGAAAAACTTGAATTCTTTACCTAAACCTTTAAGGTATGATTCTTTAGTACTAAGGTGTTGGTTGTGTTTTCGTGGTACTACAGATTGAACATGGGTCTGTGTGTTCTTCTCAGAGCCACTTCCAAACTGCAGTCATCTTCCCGAACTTCCAGTCAGAAATGGATTAATTTTGCTTCTCTTGCTTTTTCACAGGCACAGTAACTTGCCTGAAATTCTATGGCAGCCGGCACTTAATCAGTGGAGCAGAAGACGGGCTCATCTGTGTCTGGGATGCAAAGAAATGGGAGTGCCTGAAGTCCATTAAAGCTCACAGGTGAGGCCACGTGCTCCTGTGGGCAGTCTTGCAAGGCCACTCAAGCTGAGGCCTGACTGTCGGTTTCCTTTTAGGGGACATGTGACTTTCCTTTCTATCCACCCGTCTGGCAAGTTGGCTCTGTCTGTTGGTACTGATAAGACATTAAGGTAAGTTATAAATGCCCAAGGGCGTCTTTACTAATATATTTTTTACTTGGTAATAACAAGATACTGTGTCCGTGTTGTTCCGAAATTTTCAGCCATTTAAGTTACTGTAATAACAAGGGCAAAATAGAGAGTCAGTGAACTATTTCATAAAGATGATGTAGAAACAGTCTGTATTGGCCAGGCAAGGTGGTACACATATTTAACCCCAGCGTTCAGGGGCCAAAGGCAGTCTGGTCTCTGAATCTGAGGCCAGCCTGGTCTACACAGCAAGTTGAGGAGGAGAGGGACCCTGAAGGGAAATGCTTAGGAGATAAAATGCTTAGGGCTGAGCTTTAATCATGCTGGAAGGAAAATACAGACAAATGTCTACAGAGTAAATTGTGAGATTGTCCTGTGTGGAGGCCTGTTGTGCTTGTTTTGTCCTACTTAGTGACATAATGATCATGCTGTACACAAGCCTTCTGTTTTGCAGAACGTGGAATCTTGTAGAGGGAAGATCAGCTTTCATAAAAAATATAAAGCAAAGTGAGTATTTTGCACTTTTTACAATAACTATGAATGTATGCAGATACATTTTTATATATTTATTATTTTATGTGTACGTTTTACAATAACTGAATGTATGCAGACACATTTTTATATATTTATTATTTTATGTGTATGTTTTACAATAACTATGAATGTATGCAGACACATTTTTATATATTTATTATTTTATGTGAATGGGTGTTTTGCCCACATGTATGTTTGTGTACTACTTGGGTCCTTGGAACCTTGGATACCAAAAGATGACATCACATCCCCCGGAACTTGAATTACAGATGGTTGTGAACCACCGTGTGGGTGCTGGGCACCAAGCCAGGTTCCCCCGAAGAGCGGAGCCATCTCTCCAGCCGAAGATAAAAACATTTTTGCCTTACAGATGCTCACATAGTGGAGTGGTCCCCAAACGGAGAGAAGTACGTAGTTGTTGTGATGAATAAAGTGGATGTCTATCATCTGGACACGGCGTCTGTGAGCGGCACCCTCACAAATGGAAAGAGGATCTCTGCCGTTACGTTTCTCTCAGTGAGTTCCGGAAAGCAGGGCTGGCAGTTTTGAGGTGTGAGAATTCCTGAGGACATTCTGGGCATTTTTTTTTTCCCCCTAGGACTCTGTCCTTGCAGTGGCTGGAGATGAAGAAGTTGTAAGGTTTTTTGACTGTGATACCCTAGTGTGCCTCTGTGAATTTAAAGCTCATGAAAACAGGTATTCTTTTTTCTTTTTTTGAAGCAGTCTGTGTGTATGTATTCTTACTGAATGTTAACAGTCAATACTTTCATAAATCTCCGTGTGTGTGTCTGTGTGTATCTCTGTGTGCGTGTGTGTGTGTGTGCGTGTGTGCGTGTGTGCGCGCGCGAGTGTGTGTGCTATGAGAAAGAAGGGTTAACAGATATGACATGCACATGATTGCTGGCATCTAAGGAGATGATGGAACTGTCATCTCCCTGAATTTCGTAATGCGAGAGGGTTGGTGTAGCAAGTCCTTTTGAGCTAAGCAAAAGCTAAGCAATGTTGAGCTTTGTTTCTGACCGCTCTTGTCCTTTTTAAAATTCCTTTGCCCATTTCCCCTTTCCCCTGCAGTTTTCCTCATTCCACACTTAAGGGAGCTCTCCCAAACCTGGACAGCAAACGACACGGAATGTGCCTTTCTTTTCTTTAGTATAATTTTGAGAAGGGTAATAGCATGTAACATTTTACACCAGTGTGGCCCATCAGCTATGTCTCAGTTCTGGCTTTCTGGGAATGGTTGTTTTGAGAAACCCGTGTCTGTGTAAACATCCAGTCCTTCAGCGAGTGCACAGGCAGTGCATCCCCAGATTAGAGAGCAAGCTTGTTTTAGGAAACCGGTGTCAATGTGTTCCTGACAGTGCTCCTTCCCTGCTTGTTCAGTGATGATCTAAGCAGTCGGGGGCCTGTGTTCCCTGGACACACTGTAGTAAGGAAGTGGCCGAATGGCTTTGTTAAGTGAGCTTCATTCCGGGCCTGTTTACTTTGTTTACTTAGAGAAAATTTGAAAGGCTGACAGGCCATAGAGCCACCATGTCACCTCAGCACTGGTCTGTGTCCATTTGTATCCCCACTCTGTGGTTTTAATTCTTCTGTTGTGATCACGTGCTGTGCGTCTGTGATAGTGTCTGGGGGCACCCTACAGTGTGTGTGTGTAGGACAGAAGACAAGTGCTATGGGCTGCGTCTTTCCTTTTGCATTCAATAGTGTTTTAGAGATTGAAGTCAGGGAGCCATTGTGCCAGTTCCATCAGTGTTACTCTGTAGTAAATTTACAGTTTTAAGGGTTTTTAGACCTGGAAATAGCATGTTTCACTTCCATTTGAAACATTTGTCCAGTAGAAATGGAAGGCGAGTGGTGTGTTAGGCCATCCAGAAACTAAAAGGCAGCATAGACTAGAAGTGGTGCTTGCCCTGGAGTTGGAGAAACCCATTCTTCTCTCCTCTTCATGAGCCTGTAGTCAGCTTCTCTCCTGTCTGGATGTGCAGTTGCTTAGTTCCAGGCTTCATCCTGCATATCCTTATTTCCTGGACTCCTGGATTTCCTGAGCGTTTGTGGTTGTCACTTCTCTTTAGATATGGACAGTTTTTCCTCACAATTCAGCCTGAAAATAACTCAATGGGAATATGCAGCATTTGTTAGATCTTAGGCTGCTGTTCACTGAATGATTTGGAAACACTTGAAACTTTGGTAAAGCAAGAGGGTGTGTTTATGATATCATGCCCTCTAGAAGAAATGATCTCCAGCATTGATGTTTCTCCCTAGGGTAAAAGACATGGTCAGTTTTGAAATCCCAGACCATCATGTTCTTGTCACAGCATCAAATGATGGCTTCATCAAAATGTGGACACTTACGCAGGATAAGGTCAGTGTTAACTACAGTGCAGGCTTGACTGTTGTCTTATTACACTGTGATATAATGGTAAGGCATTACTTTAAGTTAGCAGAGTGTTTGTTTAAGATTCAAAAAACATAGATCCTTAAACTCTTAAGTCTCTTCCTGTCATAACCTGTATTAGAGTTGTAAAGCTGGGGTTACTGCAGAACTGCCTGAGGCTGTGAGCAAATTAAGAGCGGGTCTTAGACCTGATCGTGAAAACCTGGCCTGCTGTTTTTGTGATTGGGGTCATCTTTATCTTAAAGATAAATACTAGTGAAAAAGATTGCCATTACCAAAGTCAATTCGAAAGTCTGGGTTGATTATGGAGCTACCAGAGTGGTGACCAGATAACCAGACTCCTTTACGCGCCTTGTAGTCTCAGTTCGGAATGATTTTGTCTCAACTCTGTGGATGTAGTCTGTTGAATGTCTATGGACGACATAATTTGTGTCCTAAGAATTTTACAACTTCTGGATCCTTTGAAGAAATTGTGAGTGGCCTGGTCAGAGCAACGATAAAGCATGGTTGTCAGCTCCTCTGAGTGCCACTGTGTCCTGCTCAGGAAGACACGGGCTTGCCTTACCTGACGGAAGGGCTGTGTTATGAGACGCATTGTCAGGTCACTTCATCAGTTCACACAGACTGGTATACACTGTACTTAGGGTGGGTCTGTAAGCCTAGTGTGGTGCTCTCATCCTGACCCTGACTAAACGCTCTCTTGTGGTATGTAATGGTGTACTCAAAACTCAGTTTAGATTGTTTGGTTATGGAAAGAGAAGCAGTTATACAAAAACTCCTCTGCGTTAAGTATAAGGTTTCTTCCCCTTCTGTCTCAGAAAGCTCCCCCATCTCTGCTCTGTGAGACCAACACTGGTGCCAGGCTGACGTGTCTTGGCGTGTGGTTAGACCGAGGGACAGATGAGAAGGCGCGCCTCCCTCCAGCAACAGAACCCTGCCCTGGTAAGTTAAGAGACTGAGCAGTCTCTTCCTCAGGGGTTGTTGAAGAGTCCAAATAACTTCACTTAACAGGGAGAAACAGTCCTTAATGCATCGTCTCATGTGTTTTAGACCAACCTAAGACGATCGAAAAGGAGTCTGCTGACAAAATTCAGGAAGAAGCGTCAGCACCTAATGCAGAGAAATCTGACCACACTGGTGGCAGCCAGCAGCCAACTAAAAGAAATAGCCCAGCGCCAGCCAAGAAGAGGAAAATGGCAAACGTGTCAGAAAAGAAGAGAAAAAAGAAAATGTGATTCACATGGCAATCCCAGACTCTCCTCCCCAACACAGTGTCTTTTTGACAGAATTCTCCTTTTTAAATATTATACTTAACTTTCCCATGTGAGAAACAAACAAACAAACAAAAAACTTTCTCCTTCTGGAGAAAATGTTCAGCTTAAAAAAAAAACCACTTTTAGGTGGTGCTCTGTTTTGTTAAGTGATAAAATTATTTTGGCAGATGGCATTTTATTATATATTGTAGTATATAGTGGTTGTATACTTTTTACTGTGCAGAGCAAGTAAAGATCTGAAAATACTGTATTTAAAATAATACAGTTTAAATATATTTATTTGGTGATACTTCGGATCAAACCCAGAGCCTTGCACGTCAGCTTTCCCTTTAGAAAGCCACCAGCACCTGTTAGAAAGTCTTTACCAGAAGTAGATGAAAGGGATTTTTCAGACAATCTCCTTCTAAGTAGTGGGTAACAAGCAAATTTAAGGGCAAGAAAACAACACTTCTCGTAACCTTCTCATGAGTCTTAATCTCACCTCACTTGTTGCCATGTTGGCTCAGTTTCACTATAACCCTCTGTTCCGATTGGTGTGGGACTGAGATGTGTCAGTGTGTGTGATGGTCTCAGAACAAGCCTAGCACACTGCAGGTACTTAATGACTACGACCTGTGGCATCAAACACTGTCGTCATAGAGTGTATTTTGTCAAGTGGCGGTACACACTTTTAAAGAAGCACTTAGGCAGGAGACAGGTAGATCTCTGAGTTCAAAGCCAGCTTAGTCTACAGAGCGAGCTCCAGGATAGAGCTACAAACATATAAATGACACCTTCAATGGATGTCAATTGCCTGAATGTCTCGAGATGTTAAAGGAATGGAAGCCCCAAGGGCATGGAGGGAGAAGTCAAAAGATTAAGTCTATGGGCCGGTAAGATGGCTTGGTGGATGTTGAGTGTACTTACCACTGAGCCCAAAGGCCTGAGTTCAGCTTCTGAAGCCCACAGTTGTGGAAGGATAAAACAGTCTCCCCACAACTTGTCTTCTGACCTCCACATTTGTACCACAACATGTGCTCCCTCTCCTGTCCCCACTCACAAAGTAATCTGTGACAAGAGTTTGGTTTTCTTATAAAAGATAACTTGGCTTTGGAAGGAGTTGTATGTAAACAATGTTTCAATTGCGTATGTGCGCATCCTTGTAACCCTGGTATTCATGAGGTAGAAGGGGTCCCGGAATCCAGGGTGTTTGAGACTGAGATCTTGTCTAAAGAGAAAAGCTAAAAACAACCATGGGCTGGCTTCAATAATACAGTTAGCTGGGATCTCCAGCTCGTCCAAGCTTATAACAATTCTGTGATTTGCTTGCAACTTGGAGCCTTGACCTTTCCCTAGTGCCTAGAGAAGTGTTCTATCTTCTACCTAGTCCTAGTTTACTTAGGGGATCCTTTTGTTCCAGACATCTGGGAA
This sequence comes from Rattus norvegicus, assembly GCF_021556685.1. Classification (NCBI taxonomy): domain Eukaryota; kingdom Metazoa; phylum Chordata; class Mammalia; order Rodentia; family Muridae; genus Rattus; species Rattus norvegicus. The sequence continues at coordinate 23,667,428 of NC_141550.1, read as the reverse complement.
TCTTGGTGCAGTCAGCCACTGCTATATCCATAGTGGCAAAGAATGGTCTCCCAAGAAGTGCACAGGTAGGGGAAGTGTATGAGGCTGGGATAGTAGTAACCCAGATGGCATGAGCCTGGAGCCTCAGTAACTCGGGGAGGTTCAGGAGAGGATCACTTGAGCCCAGGAATTCCAGGTCAACCTGGGCAATACAGACCCCCATCTTAGGGAAAACAAAGTAAATAGGAAAAGTGTTAAATAGTCCAAGATTCACAGACACCAAATTTATGTGAGACACTTAAGTATGATATACAGGAGTCGACATTCACAATTCATTACTAGGGGCATCACAAGCTCCGTATTAGGTCCTTGACTGAGTATCCACTGCAGCAAGACCCACAGTGCTCCAAGGGCCAGTAGGTAAGCACATCTCTGATGAAGTGTGTGATTCTGTTCTGCACTGCTGTCTGCTCCAGGTTGGCACCATCTTCATGAGGTCAGCTGTACCTGCTTGCCAAAATCCCACGTGGGCTTGACTGCTTACCTTCATTTATAAAAGGAGTGGAGAGGGTCGTGGGACCCCTTCACCTATATCCAGCTACGCCTCCCATTCAGTTTCATGTATTCTGCCCTAATTACATGTGACTTGAGGAAGGGCTAGAGTTTATATGTGGAGAGGGTTAGGACTGAGTCTACACAACCATAAGGAAGCCATCATTCACGAGGGGTCTTCCAGTGGGATGGTTTTAGGGGCTGAAACCTCTCAGCCGTGCTGGGTAAGGAACTTTAATAAACTCATTGGTTCCTCAGGTGAACTCTAGTTTGTAATAAGACCTGAGGAGTAGATGCTTAGGCTCTCCCAGGGCAAAATTTCTTAAAAATAGATTGGCTCTCTGTTTAAATGTCTCCACTCGGCACACGGCAGTACATAAACTCTTGAGTTGCTCTGATTTGTGGTTGATATGCCTCTTCTACCAGCCTGGCACTCTCTCCTGATGGCTCTTATTTATCCCATTTTCCTTGTATCAAACTGGTTCATCAGCAGAGTGCAGACCCCTCAACCACACCTTTCCCAACCCGGAACCAAGCTACTCCCCCTCTTCTTGCAGAGCGCCAAGCCCATCCCACTTAACTAAAGCCCCGCCCAAGGTGATGCTCAGCCAATCCCCTCAGGTCCCGCCCATCCATCTAAGCTCCGCCCCTCCTGCTAGGACGCAGAGTGCGCCGTGACGTCTACACACCCGGCTCCTGACCTCTGTTCCTGTGCTCCCGCCGTCGTCCTCCAGCGCAGGCCTCCGGGCTCCAGCTCCGGTGTTGGGTGTGTTCTTACTTTGCGGATTTTACCACCCTGGAATTGTTCCGTACGCGCAGGCGCGCGGGGCTCTCCCGTGCACTCTCTGCTGAGCTAGCGGACTGCCCGCCTCTCTAAAACGTCCTGTAACTGCGGTTCCGGGAGTGGAAACCTAAACGCGCGTGCGCTTCTTCCACGCCACGGAAACCGTAAGAGAGCAGGGGTCACTTTGTAGGGACGTAGCGCGTCCAATGCAGTTGCAACTCGGGTTCCCGTGCTTTTTTTTTTTTTTTTTTTGGTCCCTTAGTCCAGTCTAACAGGAGCTGAGGGTTGGATCCAAGAGTTTCTAAAAGTTTGCAAACTGATGAGTATTGAGGACGTTTCAGAGAAAGTAGCGTTTACCGTGATCCCTGGAGACGCTAAAAAGAGTAGAGACATAGACCATTTGTTTTCTGATTTAGCGATCCATTAGTTGATGAGACAGTCAGCCTGGTACCAGTCCAGAGCTTGTCAGTGACTCCTGCTCTCCTCCGTGGACCTGTGCTAGAGCGGAGGTTGTAATAAAAATGTTTGGTGTCTCTCCAGCGCTTAGTATACACGGAAGTGTTTTGCCTGCTACCGGGTTACCTTCAATGGGCAGCAGAGCTAGGGCGAGCAGTGGCTGTGTGTTCAAGGGCCAGTTGCATCCGCACCCAGTGCTTGTACCTTGAACTCATTTCTTCCTGACTGCTAGAGGCCTGTGTGTTCTTAACTGCTCCGACCTCTCCTCCACAGGTGCAGGCCTGGTGTGGTCTCCAAAGTGACTGAACAATGCAGAAGGACAGTGGCCCACTGTAAGTGCCCTATGACTCGGAATAGAATCACTTGGAGCTTCTAAAACCAGACATGTGAAATGAGCCTTTAGCTTGGCACTGCTCAGGGGGCAGCGTGGGTTGTGGCATGATCCTTGAACTAGCAGCCTGGGACCCGGACTTGAATCGAGTTCTGCCGCTGGCTAGTTCTCTCACCAAGCCTGCCACCTCGACTCTCTATTTCTGATTGTACCCTGGAAATGACAACCTCTCTGTCCCGGCCAATGATTTAAGCAGTTACATTTATTTATTTGTGTGGATGCGTTTGTGCCATGTTGCGTTTGTCCGGGTCAGAGGACAGTTTGTGGGAGTTGATCTTCTTCTATTATTACATGGATCCCTTGTAATGAAATCAAACTCAGGTTGCCAGCTTTGGGGGCGGGGGAAGGGCACACCATTCCCAAGGCTGGCCCCATCCAATGATTTTTGCAGGTTATATTTTAAACTTGGCTGTCACCGTCTTCTCCCTTTTGTCATTTCAGGGTTCCTTTACATTATTATGGTTTCGGCTATGCGGCCCTGGTGGCTACTGGTGGGATTATTGGCTATGCAAAAGCAGGTAAGCCTTTCCTCTTAATGGTCAGCTTAGTCCAGGGAAGTGTGGGTCCCCAGAGTCCTTGAAGCCTATGACTGCTTGACTCAGGTTTGCTTTAGGCCTTGAGTTTGTCCTGCATTGTCAAGCTTCTGGTTCTTCCTGCACCGGCCTCTGATTATCTGACTGATCTGAGCCAGGCACCTTCTCCTCTTTACGTACAGATAGGCAGGGGTGGTAGTGGGGGGTTGTTATCGAGCGTCGCCATACACCGTGCTGCCTTTCAGCTCCTCAAGCGGGAGACCTCTTGTCTCTCCTCTGTTTAACACAGGCTCCAGCCAGGACCTCATACGAGTCAGACAAGCACCGTGCTGAGTCACACCTCCTAGAGGAGGGAGGGCTGGGGGGATTAGACCCTGACTTCTGTGGTCCCCCATGCTGGGAACTCTAGCTAGAAGCTTCTTGAGGACAACCTCTCCCTGCAGGGGAGGGAGAGTCTTGTGTGTTCTTTATGTAATGTCTGACATCACAACACAGATGTATGCCTATTTGCTTCCCCCCAGGTAGTGTGCCGTCCCTGGCTGCTGGACTCTTCTTTGGGGGCCTGGCAGGCCTGGGTGCCTACCAGCTGTCTCAGGACCCCAGGAACGTGTGGGTTTTCCTAGGTAGGTTTGCCTCAGGCTCCGCTGCTGTGTTCTTCGTGGCCGTGAGACTCTGGTGGTTGTGTGTGGTAGGTTCTTTTTGCTTTTCAGCCGCTTCTGCCAAGCAGAGGGTGGGTTCCATCATGGAGAACCCTGGGTTGTTTCGGTTTTGTATACTGAATACAGAAGAGCTTCATACAGCATGGATTCCATCTTCCCGGTGAGATCTGTTTTAAACTGGGCAAGACAGCGTGTGCTCACTATTGGAGTTCCATACTGAGGACGGCCTGCTAGAAACTTAGGAGAAATCTCACACGCCTCACAAGGCCTGAGCTCACGTAACCTTTTCCCCATTTGGACATCTCTTTCATAGGCAGTTAATTGTGTAAGACACGGACCGACCTTGCACTGGGGAAGCATTAGTCTCAGGGGCAAGTCAGGTAATGTGACTGTGGAACTGTAGATAAAGTGCCCCGGGTGTAGCCCATGCAGGAAGAGGCAAAAGAAGATGACTTCTTATCGTAATCATGGTGTTTTCTGCCATGTTTTTCTTGGTCTCCGCCCGAGTACTAGCCGTTGCCCAGGGGCGTGGTACCTCTGTGCCTCTTACATGAACAGTGTAAGGACACATGCAAAGCTAACCCCCCAAAAGGTGTCACTGACAGCGTCACAGAGTGCGTCCTGCACACCAGCAGTGGGGTGGGGGGTGGGGGGCAGCTGTGGACTGAGAATATCCTGGGCTTCCGGTTCTTCTGAATGGCTTCCTCATCGTGCTCTGGAACGGCTCACACACCACTTCTGCCTCTGATCCCAGCATTCTGCTCCCCACAAGAAATCCCATGAGTACTTGATTGAAACAAGCAAACAGGCAAACCAGCAACCACTGACCATTGTGTCCCTTACACCTGCAGCTTCCAGGCCATCCCCTCTTCCGTTTCCCTCCCCTACCCGGGCTTTGGCTCCTGACTGTGAACTGTCTCAGGCCCATCGTTTATCTGTATCCCCGTGTAGGGTCTCCACACATGAGGTTCACATGTGTCTTAGTCAGGGTTTCTATTCCTGCACAAACATCAGGACCAAGAAGCAAGTTGGGGAGGAAAGGGTTTATTCAGCTTACACTTTCACGTTGCTGTTCATCACCAAAGGAAGTCAGGACTGGAACTCAAGCAGGTCAGGAAGCAGGAGCTGATGCAGAGGCCGTGGAGGGATGTTACTTACTGGCTTGCTTCCCCTGGTTTGCTCAGTTGCTTTCTTGTAGAACCCAGGACCACCAGCCCAGGGACGGCACCACCCACAATGGGCTAGGACCTCCCCTCTTGATCACTAATTGAGAAAATGCCTTACAGCTGGATCTCATGGAGGCATTTCCACAACTGAGGCTCCGTTCTCTGTGATTAACTCCAGCTTGTGTCAAGTTGACACCCAAAACCAGCCAGGATAGCATGTGATCAACTTTGACTTGTATAGATGAGGAAGGATCTTGGAGTGCACTTCCCTTTCAGTCACTGGCTTTTCCCTTCCCTTTCAGAAGCTTCTGTAAAGCCCACTTGTATTTTTCCCCACTTCTTCTCGAACACATCATGGATCCACTTCAGTCTTGTCCCCTTGACTGTGGAATGCTTTCCCAGGTCTCACAGGGACCTGGATCCGTACAAAGCTCCCTTTTTTCCCCCTCTAGTTCACATGGCCAGAGTCTATTCTCAGCCCAGATGACCAATGACCTTGTCACATGCACCATCCCGTCAGGGCCTTTGCGTGTACTAAGCTCCCCAGCCTAGCACACCCTTCTGTCAGCTCCTACATTCCTGCTCTCGTTGCAGACACTAAGTATGTGCTTCCTTAGTTAACCCTTTCGTAATATCCCTGACTCAAAGGCTGTGTGTGTAATATTTATTGTAGCACAACTTAGACTTCATGCGCGATTGTTGAAGCTGGCTTGCATCTTGAGGCTTGGAACCCTGGAAGGGTGGAGACATGTTGAGTCCAGTCAGGTCTCTAGCTTAACGCTTAAGGTCGGCATTTTTCTGTCAGAACAGCAAGTACTACCTTTACCAGTGGGGTAAAGAAGCCACACAGTGTTTTTGAAAAAGTGAAAACATTTATGACCGAAACAGAAGAGTGTTGAAAATGAGGCCCCGAAGGCTGCTGGGCTTGGGGAGATTAGCTCCCTTACTGACACCATGACAGTTGCCCAGCAGAGCGGTTGTTCCCAGTTTCAAAGAGCTGTCCTGATGGTAGGGCTTGTTCACAGCACAGGGGACCAGGAAACAGAGAGATTAGAAACCTGGGCCGGCTGCAGCCTTCAGGACACTTTAGTGCTATCTGTCCACTCCACAGACTCCGCAGTAGTGCCCTAACATGAGAACCAAGCACTGGAAGCAGGCTCTGGGGACAGTCAGAGTCAGCCATAGCGAAGTGTGAAGGGCCTTACTTGACCAGTATCTGTCCACAGACCTGAGTATTGTGGGCAGCATTGAAGCTTAGTTCTCCCCATCCCCTCATAGGGTGGATCCTGGGCCTCAAAAGGTGGATGGGATTTCACGTCTGTGTCCCTTGTGCATAGAACCTGATCATGTCGACTTTTCTCTTTCTTAGCTACGTCTGGGACTTTGGCTGGCATTATGGGGATGAGATTCTACAACTCTGGGAAATTTATGCCTGCAGGTTTGATCGCGGGAGCCAGGTACTTTTCCATCCCTCTTTGTGTGGACAGTGTTTAGGGTTTTGCTCAAAGAGGTTTCCTGCAGTCAGGAATGTGTTCTTGTTGCTGTGCACCTGATCCTAGACTTCAACTCCCATTTTTAGGTTGGACGCAAGTAGCAAGTCTTCAAAAGCCTTTGTAGTTGATTGAGTACCTATGTGTAGTCATTCACCATAGAATGATCTTGAGGTTGTGCTGCGGACTGTCCTAGGCTTCCCTACATTACATTGTCACGCGCCCTTGTATGTGCCTGTGTGAGTCTGTCCACATTGGTTCCCTATTTCTTAGCTACTTGGGTGTCCTTGATTGAAAGTTTTGCTAAAGAGGATTTTTTTTTTTACTGAATCGATTTTCTAATTTTAATTGTAAAACTTAAACCAAACTGTCTTAGATCGACAAGTTCTTAAGTATGATAAATGCATTCCGGAGGAAGGAGAATTTAAAAAAACAAAACAAAACAATAAACTTGTCTGAGGGAAGTGGACGCCTGCTTGTCTTTGGCTGTGATTGTTATTGATCAAAGTCTTTTACACTGGAAACAAAAAAGTCTTCACAGATCAAAGTCACAACCACTAAACCAGGAGGCAGGAGACCTGGTGTGAATCAGCACTGTGGCCCCTGGGGTCTCTCTTGCCCTTTTTCAGCCTTCTAAGTTATTGGCATTGGCCTAGGAGTTCCGTGTGCCACTGTCAAGACTAGGTGTGCTTTTTCTCTACTTCCTCTGGGGGGGGGGGTGTTTTATTTTAGCACTTCTCACACACAGTTGTGAGGGACCTGCACACTTTGTTCCTTTAAAAAAGAAAAAACAAAGTCACCACTGTGTACTTTTCCTGATGACTTTTTTTTCCTTTGAACAGTTTGCTGATGGTTGCCAAACTTGGACTTAGTATGTTGAGTTCACCCCATCCGTAGTAGCCATAGCCCTGCGTGGGCTCATGATGAGTTGACACTCTCCAGTCCTCTACATTACCACGCTGAAGAGATAAGAACAGCAAAGACCTACACTGAGCACATGGAGGCGAAGACGTGGTTACTATAGTGACCGTTCAGAGACGGCGAGTGTCTGACCTCAGAGCTCACACTGCCTTCATGCGGCTTGTTCTTGTGTCATGATGTCTCGACTCTCTGTACTACTACATAAAGGGGTAAAATGTTGGGTGTCAACACTGGGGGCCCAGAGCTACACGTCCTGCCGGGAAGTTGTGAAATCTCTTGGTGACATTTGTGATGTGGGATCTTTTGCACAGGTCTGCTATGAAATTATGTTACGGCAACATTATCGGTGAAAATAAAGTTTTCTATTAAGAACAATTCTCTGATGTCACCTTTGTCAGAGGTGTCTGGGATGTAGCCTGAGACGTTGATTGGTTGTGGGCATGGCTGTAATCCCAGCATCTTAGATGTAGAAGTAGGAGGAGGATCCGGGGTTCAGGGTCATATTCAGTTTTGTAACTTTGAAGCTAACCTATGCTATGTGAAACTGTGTCTCAAAAAAAACTGAAACCAAAACAAACAAACATGCACACAAAACCCTTTGAGAATTTCTAAGCTAGGCCTGTGTAATAAAAACAGGAACTTAGCTTATGTGTCTTACAAGCAGCCTTAGCGTATTCAAATACAGTTTCCCTTTGTTTTGTTTTGTTTTTTCCTTCCTTTTTTTTTTTTTTTTTCTCGAAGCTGGGGACCGAACCCAGGGCCTTGCGCTTGCTAGGCAAGCGCTCTACCACTGAGCTAAATCCCCAACCCCCAGTTTCCCTTTGTAATTCTGAACTGCCTACTCTGCTCACCACCCTGTCCCTACCTTCCAGTGCTGGGATTAGAGATGTGCCTCCCATCCAAGTTTTGAATACATGTATTATGTTTATAATAGATAGGATCTATCGTGACATATATATGTGTTTTGTTTTGTTTTTGTTTTTTTTAAGGAAGGATCTTGCTACGTACCCCAGGGTGGCCTTGAACTCACAACTCTTCATTTTCCTAAGTGCTGGTATTGTAGGTGTACACGACTGTCTAAGACTTAGCATTCTTGAACTATAATGCCCAGAATTCTGTGCAACTGATCAGGGCACTGTATTCTGGACTGCATGTTTCTGAAATGGAGCCCCAACTCATTTTCTCATCTGAGACCCCAGATCTGACTGGTACATTAAAAGGACAGGTACTCGCCGGGGCTGTTACACAAATACTTTGGTTAGATCTGAGACGCGTCCTTAGTTCCTTGTCACAGCCATCACCTTCCACATGTAGTTCCAAGTCCATGGCATAAATAAAATAATAAACCCATTTACAATTGAGTGGTGCATGGTGGCTGCATTCTTCGGAGAAGCAGGTTTAAGTGATTATTTTGAGGTGTGGTTATGCCATGTTGCCCAGGCTGGTTGTGTATGGTTAAGATCAAATAATTCCCCTGCTTCAGCCTCCCAAGTGCCTGGTACTACAGGTGTGTCACCATTCCCAGCTTGAGTATTGTGTGTGGTGTTGAGGATCAAAAGTAGGGCCTTGTATGCACCAGATAAGCCTTAGCAATAATGCGTGCTGCTTCTTTATTTCCCTTCATTTTGTTCTTTTGATTCTGTGTGGCGGTGCTGAGCTTCCAACCCTGGGCCTCAGATGTGTTAGGCCAGTGTGCTACCTCGAGTTGCAAAGCAGTGGGGCTGCTGGGGTATTGGTTGATACCTCCAGACCTGTGAGCTAAAACACACCCTGTCCATGTTGGCCTTGTACAGGAAGAGAAACAAGGCTAAGAGGACATCATTTTTCATCATTCTGTGGCACTGGTGTTGGATTCCGAGCTTTGAGCGTGCCCGGCAAGCATTCTACCACTGAGCTGTTCCCAGCTCTGCTTGAGCTGAGTTTGAGGTAGAGTCTTGCCAAAAGTTGAGGCTGGCTTTGGATTTGTTTTATGTCCCAGAGAGGACCTGAAATTGCAATTGCTCTGCCCAAATATGGACTCGATGAAGATGTCCTTTAGTAAGTGACAATAAAAAAAAAGCTATGGAGCTAAGACTCATGGAGGAACTTTAAATACGTGATTGCGAAGTGGAAGTAGCCAGTCTGGGAAAAGTAACATATACCGTGATTCCAGCTATGGGACATTCTAGAAACAGAACAGTTAGGCATTAAATATGGATTCCAGGGGCTGGCAGTGTGGCTTAGTGGTAGGGCACTTCCTTAGCATGTGGAAAGCGCTGGGTTCCACAGAAGGGGTAAGAGGACGGGGGGGGGGGGGGGAGGGAGGGAAGGAGGGGGGGAGGGAGGAAGAGAGGCACTGTAGTAATGCAAGCCGTTGCTAATAGGGAAAGTTGTGGGAGGATGAAAGGCTGGCCACATGGGAATTCATACTCTAAACCTGAAACTGCTACAGAACAAGGCGACACCCCCTGGAAAGGTCCGTCCCGTGCCGCCTGAGACATGCACATGTACCGGGCGCTGCTGTACTAAAGACAGCGAGGAAGCGAGCGCAACGACTCAGCCCAGATCATCAACAGTGAGTGGATAATGAAAATAGGAAAGTTATCCAGTCATAACAAAACATGGAATTTTCGGGAGAATGGATGGATCTAGAAAGTACAGTATCAATGGAGAAGGTCCAAACAGGTTAAAACTGCACGTTCTACTCTGCTGTGTCTCCCAGCCTGTAATGTATGCATGTGTGCATGCAAGACAGTGTGAGGTAGGTAAAGTCCACAGACCTTGAAAGGAGACCCAGAGAGGGTCCCGTTGGGTGACGAGGAAGGGTGGGAGTGGGCAGAAGGACACGTGGGGAAAAGAAGACAGGGAGTGGTGTGGGAAGAGCAGTGAAGGGATGGGAGGGTGGGAAAGAGGAGACCCACAAGAACACATTGTTAAAAAAAAATGTCAGAATATACTGAACACATTGTATGCTGAGTTAAAAAAAAAAAAAGAAAAAGAAAAAGAAAAAGAAAGACAACCACAAGGAAATGGACCACTGAATGGAAAGTTTAATGATAGAAAAAATGTACTAGTTAACCATATATGTATTCAGAGAGTTCATGTTTCTCAGAAACACCAAGGAATTTTTATTAGCTTCGAGACAATTAAGTTGTACAAATACACATATGCATCAGGATAAATTACTATTTCAAGTCTTAACATTTTAAACATGTAAAATATGAGCAGCTATATCTTCTATACAAAAATATATGATTTGATAATGTGCTTTTGGGCAGTGCCCACAAGATGATGCCAGTTCTGTCGGCATCTGTTACATAGCCATAAATACATAAAAATATCAGCAGGTAATAACATTATTCTTTCAAAAGAATATACAGTACTAAGCATGCCCAGCCCAGTGAGTGGCAGGTTTAAAGTAGTCCTAAGTTCAAAATATTAAAAAACAATTTGGTATAAAAGTAGAAACAATGAACCATATGAAACTCTGCCAGGGCAACTGGGTGCGCTTGCCCCATGGCTCTAATGTGAAGGTCAGAGGCTTGTCAGTGACCTGCAGCAGCCAGGGTTTGCCTGAGGACCTGCTGGCACACTTCCCCTCTGTGTCAGTAGGAATACAGGGAAACAGGAGTTGGGAGGGTCAGATGGACAAGCATCAGATGCGGTTTCAAGGACAATCTCAATGAGGAGATGACAAGAGAACCCTGGTGTGATTAATGTGGAACTAACTCACCGAGCTAGAGTCATTGTGAATTCACAGCTTGGTCAAGGTCCGACCACAGTACTAAAGCCAGACCAGTGTACTCTGATAGAGGTTGGAAAGAGGTTTGTTTTTAAGAAAGATCTCTCTCTAAAATGTGCCCGCCGACTGGCCTCACCGTTTCAATTGTAGAAAACTGAAAGGTAGTCACCATCTCTCTGACATTGCCAAGGTGGGAGGATAGACCCTCTGCCAGGTCAGCCCAGTAACTCAGCCCCAGGAGCCTGCCTCGCCGCTATGAAAAGAGAGCTGAGGCAAATCAGTCAGGTCCGGGGCCTCAATAGCTTACCTAGGCTACTACACAGCAGGCGGGAGTGAAGCCTTTGTACTCACTTCCCAGAGAAGTGCTCTAAAAGCCTGTGTATTTATCTAGGAATTGGTAGATCAAATACTTGATACTTTGGCAAATAATTTATTCAATACTCTTTAAAAGTCCCGCTCAAAAGTTTCAGCACGGTGCTGCATCAGCACTGCTGGCCACAAGTTAAGAAAATGCATTGCATTTCCGGAAAAGGAAGAAATCGGGAGCTGACTTCCGGTCTCTGAGGCGCCCACGGTTGTGTGCGTCCTGTGGAACTCGGTAGAAATAGACTCTGTAGACGTCTCCCAGGATCAAGGGGCGTGATTGTCCTCTACGGAGCAATGCTTCAGGCTTCCACTTCTCCTACCGGTGGCCTCCGTACTTAGCCACCCAGTCTGTCCTCCCGTGCACCGAGGGGACTGGCTGTGTGCGGTTCACAATATTGAGATTTTTGGCTGTGGGATTGTAAGTTCGTCCTGAAAACTGGCCTCGGCCAGTTTTTGTGCTCCAGGTATAGTCTGAAAGAGATCAGAATTTCATGTATTTGATTATCAAATTCAAAATAAAGCAATTCATCTTCAATGTGTAGGGACATTTGGATTTGACTTTGGAAGCTAAGGAGCAAAGGTGAAGATTTATGTTTAGTTTGAATCTGGTGTCTTTATTTTCTGAGGCAAGTTCTTGCTATGTAGCTCAGACTGGTCTGGAACTCACTATGTAGCCAAGGCTGGCCCCAGCGAGGGTCAGCTCATCTTCACTCTGCCAGGGCTGATTAGAGATGTTGCCCATCATGCTGCCTCAAGCAAAACCCCTAGTGGAATATTAGGTGGGCATTTACTAGAATTTTCCATGGCGTTCAGATATTGCAGCTCTTAGCTAGACAGCTAACTGGGAGTAAAAAGACCGAGAGACATGTGTGGCTCTTTAGTCAGTGAGCAGCACTCAGTGTGGCGGTGACTAATCTCACACCCTGCTTACAATCAAACATCACACCGATACTAAGGACATACTTGGGTCTGTGTGGAACTCTGGTTTCATGGAGCTATCCGTATACGAGCTTCTGTAGTCTGTTACAGGCAAAAATGCTTTTGAGAACTTAGATTTCTCTTAAAAAAATATCTCTTGAGATACCACTATATAGCTCAGGCTGGCTTGGAACTTGCTACATAGACCAGGCTGTCCTGGAGCTCCCAGAGATCTGCCTGCCTCTGCCTCCTGAGTCCTGGGATCAAACGTGTGTACTGTCACATCTACCTGTACCCTTCTCCTTTTCTTATTTTCTTTCCTCTTCTTTCTTTCCCTTCCCTCCCTCTTCCCTTCACTCCCTGCCCTTTCTCCTTATTTAGTACTAGAACCAGGAGCTAGGCATTATGCACCGAGACAGGAGCTCCACCAGTGAACCATTGCCTAGTGTCGCAAGCTTCATCTTTCCATTGGAAAAACCAGGGGCGACCACTCAAACCCTTAAAGAGTAATCTTTTTTAAAAAAAGATTTGTTTTTTGTTTTATGTGTATGAGTGTTTCTGCCTGCATATATGTGTGTGTGTCTTGTGTGTGCAATGCCCAGAGAGGTCAGAAGCGGGCATCAAAATCCCTGGAACCCGAGTTTCAGGCAGTCATGAGTGGTCATGTGGGTGATGGAAACTGAACTTGGGTCATCTTCAAGAGCAACAAGTCCTCTCAACCAATGAGCCATCTCTCTAATTCCAATCAGAAGTGTTTAAAAGTCCCAAACCTTTAACCACAAAGTTTATTTTTATCCTTACTGGTTATAGATTTGTGAGAGGTTAGTCCCGTGTTAGTAGGTTATTATGATTTGAGAGAGATATAAAATCTGTTAAGTATTTGATATTTGAACAAGCTGAAATTGCTTAAAGATCTCCAATGGCAAAGGCATAAAGCATCATCCAGGGGACTAGAATGTCTTCTTCAGGCCCTCCCCTCTTCACCCTGACAGCCAGATTTCATGAGGAGTCTGTGTGAGGAGGATACCAGTCCTTGCACTGAGTTTCACCTGCCTTTTCACGCTGGGCAGCCACTGAGGCTCTTGGGATAAACTGAGGCTCTCTGCTGAGCTGCTCTTGGCCATTCGTACCTTCCACAGAACAATGTGTTTGCTGGTCTGGTTTCCCAGACTGGCACCCTGTCTGCTATATGCAGTATTTGGGGGTTAGGGTGAGGGGTGGGCACGTGCTGTCAGTGGTCTGGCAGGGCACTTCCTATTGCCCTTACTGGACTCAAGTGAATAAGCAGCCTAATGAAGGCCAGGGCTGTGTCTAAGGCTAGCAAAGGCACCGTGTTTTCTAGAACTAGCCAGTGAGGTGTAAGTGTTGGAATATGAAGATGTCAGGTAATGAGCTAACATAGTTGGCCTCAGGTCCAAATAGTCCCGTGAGTGGAGTACGGAGTGGAGAGGAGGCTCAGAGAGGCTGAGGGACACAATAACTGTATAAGACTCTACAGGTTCAGGAAACTGAATCACAGGCCTTCCCAGCCAGCCAAGCAATGAACAGTTGCTGGGGGGAGAGACTGGTCATATGGCTGCAGGAGACCCAGTGATAATAGCTTTTGTGGCCTGTCGCCCATGCCTGGGGTGGGCTTTTCAACAATACGAATGCCAGGTTTACCCCCGGTAAACTCACGAAGCTCGACTTGGATGGAATCATTTCCTGGGCCTGCAGCTGCCCTCTCTATCTGGGAATGAAAGACACCTCAGGAAAATCACCCAGAGTGTCTCTGTGGCTTCTGTGGGTGGCCATAGTTAGCCACTCCCTCTAGTCTTGCTACTCTTTATGTAGGGGATGAGGACGTATTAGGGGCTTTGAAAGGGAGAGGTTAGGAGGTTGTGAAGGCTTTAGGGCAGAGAGGGAGCCTGAGAGAGGAGAGGGGATAGTGGAGTAAACGCGGTAACGACCTGGTTGTGTCTCTTGTGGGACCCTGGCAGGCAGTGTTTTCCTAACGGGTGGCTTGCACCACTTGAGAGAGCAATATTTACTTCTTTTTTTGCCTCTCCTCCTATTACGGCCGGGAGGGAGATCTGACAAGCAGTAAACGGAGAGATACACAGTTATGAGAGCAATTTACTTAAACACTGAAAGCAGGCGTATGTGTGATAATCCAATAGATTCGAGACAGAAAAGCCTGTAGCAGGTTTTTTTGTTGTCGTTTTGTTTTTTGTAAAAAGACCCACGCTTGGTTTCTGAAAGTGAGTACCCAGATAGCGAAGTACTTCTAAACATCACGGTTTGTTTCTCATATTAAAAATGGATGTTTAGTCATGGTTAAACTGGTCTAAAACTTTTGAGGCTCCCTAGAAACCAGCTGTATACAATGTGCTTGCCCACATGGGCAGATGAAAAACTGCCATTCACTCTAGAACATTCTTGAGCTCAGTAGAGGTACAAACTATTTTTGTCACAGCCTTACTTATGTCACTGCAGCAGCTCCAGCTGTGCCCTGCTGTGTCCTGCTGTGCCTTGCTGCAGGTCAGGTAGCCATGTCCCCAGGGCAGTGAGAGGCGCTTCAGGCTTCCCTGCCTCACTAGCTGTTCCTTTGCCGAATTTCTGTGTCTCCCATTCCCCTTTACTCTACACCTTCTCCTCACAGGGGTGTGCCTTCCTTTCTCAATGCTCTGGTTCCTCGGCCTGCCCTGGGGCCAAGCACCAGGTAGAAACCATTGTGGGAGGGGAGCCACTTGGAATGTTAATAATGTGAGAGTAATTTAAGTCTTCCCGCAAGAAAACAGCCCTCATCATCTTGTAAGGAAAGCCTCTTCTAGTAAGAAGTCTCAGACCGCATCAGGAGATCACTCTTACCGGCAGCCGACGCACCCAGAGGCGCCAAGTGGATCCTCTGGCCAGCTGATCCCACTTCTTTCTTGAGAAAGGAAGGCACGCATCCCGTCTGGCTGTAAGCGCTGTAGCTCCCAAGGTTCCCTGCTAATGCAGCGGGAGTTTCAGTCAGGAGGGGGCCTTAAGGTGCTGTAGAGTGACTGAATACTACCCTTCTTACTTTGAAACGCTGTGCTATGAGCTGCTGTGGTCTAGGCAGGATGCTACCTGTCATAGAAACTCTCACTCAGTCCCTGCACAGCCCAGAGGTGCTGAGATAGTGATTAATTTGCCTGGCCTCCCACAGTTAGTAAGTTCAGCGTGTGTGTGTGTGTGTGTGTGTGTGTGTGTGTGTGTGTGTGTGTGTGTGCGCACTTGTCTAGCTGCCATGAGGGTTTTAGGTTCTGAACATGGAAGAAAGCTCTTTCATAGAGTCTGGCAGTCAATAATACTAATTGCTCTCAGCCTCAGCCTTGCCAGCATCACTGTTAGCAAAGATCAGTCTGAAGGCAGCTCAGGATGGGCTGATGGGGAGCCATCTAAGGCAGAACCAGCGTCACTGCTGTATTGGAAAGGAGAGATGATGGTGGAAGTCCTACAGAGCTGGAGACCAGACCAGGAAGGCTTACAGAAGAAGGCTCCAGCCTCTGTGTGTGTAGCTAGGTGACTGATGGCTTGCTCTAGACAGAAATGCAGTAGAAGAATCAGGTTTGGGAAAAGGGAGTGCAGAAGATATTCAGGTCCTGACGCGGAAGTTGGTTGCCTTGGAGATAATTGATGTTCAGAGTTGCTGGTCCTGCAGCTGTGGCTTGTGTGTGTGTGTGTGGGACAGTGCAGAAGGACCTAGGGACATGGACAGGCTCCAGAACAGACCCTGAAGGAGCATCAGCACCAAGAAATCAGCATCAAGCATCAGCACAGAGCCCTGGGGGTGGGGAAGAAGATACTGAGAGAGGTGGCTAGGGAGGCAGAGGGATCTGACATTCGGCTCTGCCCTGGGGTACGGTACCTGAGTAGGAGCAGACAGCAGGAGCTGCTTCAGTGACCTGAGACAGGCTGTGACAAACCCTAGTAAGTGGGGGTAGGGGGTAAGGGATGGAGGGTAAGGAAGCCTCACTATTTAGGGGCAAAGCAGGCTTGTTAGCTAGAGTGCACAGGGTTCCGTGTTCCTTGAGAGTTTGAAAGAACTTGTCATCTGACAGTTAGCAATGAGGTGTACTTTCCACGGTTCCTTCTTTCTCCAGGGGCTAAGCACAGATGCTTGCTTGCTCTTGAAGCAACAAATGTCAAAGAGCAGCTTTCCTCATCAGACCCTGGAGGATGTGACATTCTGTGACTGTTACATTTGTGCAACTCTTAACACCATCGAATTTATGCAAGAACAGTGGCTTGCACTGACCGGCCTTCTCACCGTCAGTATTCACTGGGAACTGCGAATCCATCCTGCTATGTCAAAAGGATATCTGAAACTATTTAGCCGAGGATGACTTTGAACTCCTGATTCTCCTGCTTCCACTCGCCTGAGTGCTGGGATCACAGGTGTGAGCTACTACACCTGGTTTACACAACGCTGGGACTTGAGACTTCACAAGACAAGCTGAGCTACAGCCTCAGCCTCAAAAGTCTTAGAAAGGAGTTCAAAGTCGTGGTCACATCCAGCAACCATCAGAGTGTCTTCTTGTTCACCTTCTCTCCCCCATGGCAACCGTGGTAACTACTGAAGGACAGGAGCACTAGGCACAGCTATGCTAAGTCTGTCATTTCTAAAATTACTTCTCCCATCCTATAGACGGAAACTGGCTTAAATAAATGAAGAGAAAAACAGCAGCAGAATGGGGATGGCAGGGAGAAGCCATTCACTAGCAGCTGTAGATACAGTGCTGTCCTACTGACAAAGGACTTCACTAAGAAGGAAAGGAGCTGGCGATCACGCCAGTTGTTTTGGCTTATTACTTGTTTGCTGCAGAGATCTAGGCTGAAAGGTGGTCTTTGGCTTTGGTGTGGAAACCACTGACGTCACTCCTCCAGAAAGCCCACCACTGCCATTAACATCGCCTTTCATGTCAATGATGGGGAATGTGTAAGACATGAACATCAGATTTGTTTTTCAAAATCCTAGGAATATTGATCATAAAGCAAGAAACGATTCCTTACTTTCAGTAGAATGGTTTTTTTTTGTTTTTGTTTTTTGGTTTTTTTTTGTGATTTCTAGAAGTTTCCACAACTAATTTACAGCATAATTATGAAGCACATTTCCCAAGGGAGGAAGGACGGCGCTGTGGATGCCAGGAAAAGCCACTCTTCTACCAGCCCTGCCTTGACTCTGAAGCAGGTCACCCTGGCCTTCTGTGAAGGGATTGGGGCTGAGGCTGAGAAGAGAACCAGTGAGCCGAAGCAAGCAGCACCTTTACAGAGCCCAGACATTACCTTGTGGGTCCTCTAGCTGCTCAGCGGACTTCCCAGTGCGTGATAGGCTTTCAATCGGTTTAATTATGCTGTCTTCTAAAAGAAGGCGCATGAGAGACAGAGCCGCAGGGAGAGTGTTAAGGTAGAGCAGAGGGGAGATGAGTTAGACGGTTAGGAGAAAGACCCAGAAGGAGCTCTACAATGAGAAATGTCTCCATGTGCTGTCACAGCTTCCCTGTCAGGCTGACTGGAAGTTACAACACTCAAAGCTATGGCATTGCCATCTGAACCAGTCTGGCAGCCTATGGGAATATTATTTTGAAATAGCTGAGACAAAATAAATGGATTAAAGAGGTGTAGTTTGGTGCTCCAGTCTTGTTAACTGGGCAAGTTGGGTTCTCAGAGGGTCTGAAGAACTTGTACAAAGTCTGTACACTAGGCCAGGGGGTGGTGGTGCACTCCTTTAATCCCAACACTTGGGAGTCAGAGGCAGGGAGCTCTCTTAGTTCAAGGCCAGCCTGGTTTACAGAGTGAGTTCCAGGATAGTCAGAGCTGCATAGAGAAACCCTACCTTGAAAAAAACCAGAAGTCAGAAAGAAAGAAAAAAAAAAACAACAACTAAAGAAATCTATAAACTAAATCTACCCCCAAACTCAAAACCCAAGACACATCAGTGTGGAGGATTCTATGATGGGGATGACTGACTAGAACTTCCAGATCGTGGAGAGTTAGAACGTTACAATCCAGAGCCAATGAGCTTTGTCTCTTTTTAGTCCATTTAAAAGTCATCTATTGCCTCCAGTGCCTAACCTAACCTCCTTTGAATTTAACAAAACCCGAAAAATTTATTCTTGTCAGATCACAAATGTCTACCAACCCAAAAGCTAAGATATCACAAGGTCTATTGCAGAGCTGTCTCTCACCTCCCGACACACACACACGCACATACACACATACACGCATGCACACGCACACGCACGCACACGCACACGCACACGCACACGCACACGCACACGCACACGCACACTTGTGGTCCCTCCGATGTACTTGGCAAATGCCTTGGAGTGTAAATTTCTTCCGTAATTGATAAAATCTCTGTACCCACTTTTAGCTTGGAATGTGTTACCCAGGGCAACCTGAATTCCCAGCCATGGTTATCACACAGGGTTCAGGAATAAAGTCCCTCTCACTGCATTTGAAGCGAGAGTTGGCTTTCATATGAACAGGTCCAGGATGTCGATGGGTTGACGTGGCGTCAGAGTGCTTACTGGATTGCTCCTGCGCTGTAACGGCCACCATCAAACTTGTCCAAACAGTACTCACAGTTTTTGGTTTTTTTTGTTTTTTTGTTTTTTGTTTTTTTCTTTTCGGAGCTGGGGACCGAACCCAGGGCCCTGTGCTTGCTAGGCAAGCGCTCTACCACTGAGCTAAATCCCCAACCCCCTACTCACAGTTTTAATAACGCAATGCTTCACCCAGTTCTCAGTTGAAATCTCAAATTTTCATCATCATAGATGTCATAAAACTTATCTATCTCTCTTTTAGTATATGTGCTGCCGAAGCGAGCACTCTATCTCTCTTTTAAATGGAATCTGAATGTCACAGTGAGCTAGAGTCTGTCAGCGTGAAGGGAAGAGCACATGAGCTAGTACCTTTCTACAGGTGAAAATTTCATACTCACCTTTTACCCCTAAATCATACTTTAGCTTCCAAATTTTATCCAAATAGAACTTAGGCTTAAAACTATAAACTTATCACTCAAAAACGGTGTATGTTACAAAAAAATGTAGATTTCTGTAATCACAGTGTTTTCCAATATTACTAAATTGTAATGATTTGTTGCATATTACTAATAAAAAGAATAAATATTATAAATTTTGATTACTAGGCACGGAAGGTATTGTTGGGAGCACAGGCTAATGGGGCCAAGTCCTTTCAAACAAGCGAGTGTCTGGCACAGGAGTTTCTGAGGCTCAGCTAGAGTGCTCTCATCTTGACTTTCATTTATGCAAACAGAAGTCTGGGGAAAGCTTGTTGATGTGACGACTTAGCTGAGAATCATTTTGTTACTATTCTCTGCACCCCACATTTATGGACCATGTGTATGTAGTGATCTATGACAACCTTTTTCAATTTACCGTCAGCACATAGTTCAGGGATATCCTCCTCATTTAACCTTCTAAACGCTAAACACTGGAAGCCCCTCCACTTTGTGTTGTGAGGTAACACAATCTCTGCATGTAGCCCAGGCTGGCCTCAAACTCTTGGTCTTTCCAGAAGTTAGCCAGGAGTAGCTTCCCAATCATGAGAGCTACCTCCTTTCTCCACGTAGCCAACTGTCCCTTTGATTGACACCTTGGACAAGTTTATGTTTGGGGTCAACTTAGTGAATGAGAAGTCCTTTCTGTTTGGGAGGTGGGAAAGCTGAAGGTAGGCTTGTTAAGAAGGCAGAGCCATTTAGGAAGAACCTTGGTGGCAGATGAGTGGTTGACGGACTGAAAATATCTGTGCTCAACAATTTTCTGGATAATTTTCGTGTGGTCTGTGTCTCCCCTAGAGCCCCACAGATCTTGGCTGGATGACATGCTTGTGGTCTATTTACAACCAAACATCAGACATTGATAGGTAGGTGACTCGAATCTCTTACCTGCGTTACTCCTCTTGAAAGCGAGGTCCGCCCCCATGGATCCCAGAGACTTAGGAAATAGCTGATTATTCCAAGAGTGTGAATTTATATCCTTGCCGCCAGCTACCAAAGACACGTTCTTGGGGTTCACACCTGAGAAGAACAAAGCAGTAGAGTGTGAACATGAGCCCGAGGGAAGATGTATGTTCCCACTCAGTCTAGACGTCCTGTGGACAGGAGGCCGGTGATAAGTGTAGGTTAATGTGTGGCCAATGTTTCCTTCTTTTAATGAACTCCAACAAGACCCTGAGCCCTCAGCACAAACCTGCAATATTGACAGCACTCACTTTGCCTCCTGTAATACTAATGGCAATAGACACTTATCTCTCCTACAAAACACGAGAGAGAGAGAGAGAGAGAGAGAGAGAGAGAGAGAGAGAGAGAGAGAGAGAGAGAGAGAGAGAAGATGGCACCCAAAGTTGGCTCTGGACTCCACATGTGCATATGCAGGCACCTGCACCTGAACACGCATGGACATACACCATGCATACGAAAGGAAACATGAGTGGGTCAGAGTAGGAATCTACAGTATAGTGCACATAGTTTTATAAATGTTGTTCAAGAAAGAATGGCTTGTGAATGTTCCAATTATTTTATTAATGCAGTCATGTCAATAATCTTAAATAGGTAATTTTTTTGGTCTTAAAACTTTCTATTTATAAAGGCAGGCATAGTGGCACATGCCTTTAACCCCCCAGAACTCAGGAGGCACAGGCAGGTGGATTGCTGTGAGTTTGGGGCTAGCCTGGTTTATAGAGCAAGTTCCAGGACAGCTAGGGCTACACAGAGAAACCAAAAACAAACAAACAAATAACCCAATCCAAAGCAAAACAACCTTTCTATTTATATACTTAAATATTTGAACAAAAAATGGCATTCTGATTAAACTGCATTTTACAGTCTATAGGATGCCTTGAATCATCTGGAATTTTACTCTAGATTTCAGGGGGAAAAGCATGTGTTTGTTTTCCTTTTATTTTTGGTATTATAATGGAATTATAATGGTCTCTGTCTATTGCACTTCCTTGATGAGGGGACACTTATCTGAGGGATAGGGACAGACACGTAGAGTGTAATTAGAGACAATGCTGGTTTAGAAAAGTGACAGTTTTAGGTTCTCCTCCATGACTTCACTGGCCCCAGGCAGGTATTTTTCTTAAAGTGGGGCAGGTATTTTTCTTAAAGTGAATACATCTCCTAATGAAGGTAACTATTTTAATTCAAATTCCTAAGATAAATATTCTAGGAAATAGGGACATCCTAGAATTGTAAATTATAAATGGGTGAGCCTTGATTGGATATTATGTGCCAACTTGGAGGAGGCAGACATCTGGTTTGCTATGTAATGATACATTGTTATTGTTACATACGGATTTCTTGCCTCAGTGATGTTTTAAGAAGTCAGCAAACACTGACTGTGTATACTGTGTACCAGGCAGTGCATGAGGGAGGGTGGAGACCATGACAGACCAGTTCTGCTCTTTTGGTTCTTACAATCTAACATGGAGGGAGACACTTACAGTTCGTTGGATAATTAATAATGCCAAACTGCTTAGACAAATATTGTCTGCAGAAGGTCAATAACAGAAGCAATGAAGTCGTTCTCTTAAAAAAGCAATTTTGGGCCAGAGAGATGGCTCAGTGGGTAAAGAAAGGTACAAGTAGATCTGGAGATCGGAATCCCCATGGTGGAAGGACAGGACCCACAAGCGAACCTGACCTGTGTGTGCACATGCACACACACTCTAAAAATCACAATAGTGAGAGAACCAATTTTAAGCTAAACCATGATCACAACAACCAGGTTTGGTGGTGTGCGCTGTGACATCTGTGTCAGCCAAGGACCTAAACGGGGAGAGAGCTAAGAGATGCACACCACACACACAGCGAGAGCGGAGTGGCGGAGAAGGAGTGGGGAGCAGGTTCTGTGGGCATTTGTTAAAATGGATCAAAAGCGACTAACATGGGAATTTCAAAGGGCAGCCAGGAAGATGGTGAGTGCACATGGGGAGAGAGAAGGTTCCACTGAGCAGGATTTGTAAGTGCTGTGGAACATGTCATTCTGATGTCCAGCAGTGGTGACACTGGCTCCTGAAGGGAGTCCTAGTTTTAGCGTGAGACCAGAAGGCACCACCGAGAGACTGAGAAACTGTTAGTGTTTTCACTACATCTTTATCTGCAGCTGAGATCTTGCAGTAATTAAGTGCCTAAGGCTTATAGGGTGGGAGGTCAGATGACCATGGTTCCATTATGAGTAATACACAGAACCTCCAGGCCTGACTGCAAGTGCATACACTGACCTGTAGTAGGCCTCATCTACAGCCCTTGCCTCTCTTTCTCTGAAGACCACTACTACAGAGCTATCAATCCTTCTCTGACGTCTGACTTTCTTGCAACCAGATGGCATTCTATAATCCTGAGGGTTTATCTAAGACTTTCTTTATACTTGGCTTTAGGATTAAAAAGCAGGTTCTTCATGTATATTCTTTCTTAGTCCAAAGATATTCAGTTATAAGAATAATTATGGAGTCCAGGCATAGCGATGCATGCCTTTAACCCCAGCACTCAGGAGGCAGAGGCAGGTGGATCTCTTGAGTTTGCGGCTGGGTTGGTCTACACAGGGAGTTTCAGGACAATCAGTCGGGTTTTACACAGAGAAACCTGTCTTGAAAAACAAAGCAAACCAACCAACCAAACAAAAAATTATGAGTTAAAATAAACACCAACAGTGGCTTTCTCCTGTATCCATTGTCTTCTATTTCAGAGTTGCTGGGTCATAACAGATAATCAACAAATGTTTGTCCAAATGCCTCAACTTAGCCCAGCCTCATCCAGGTTGAGGGAAGATCTTCAGGACAGGGTCTAGCCTGATCAAGGCTTGGTTTATCATAAACAATTCTTTTGCCATTCCGAGTCCAGTTTTCAGGCCTGTTTTACTCCCCATTTGAAGGAACCTGTGGGGCTTGTTAGGTCTTTCTCCTCAAAAAGGAAATAAGAGGACAGGTCTACAGCTTGACATAGATCCTTAAAAGCCATATGAAATGTGGATCCATGACAACGGGGGTGGCTGAGCTCCCCAGCCTTTGCCAGTGACTTATGGAGGTCACTTCTCCATCAGAAGGCGGGGGTCCTTTTACACAGGAGACAACTGAAATACGGGTTTGCTAAACTTCAATCATTCAAATGGTCCTTATATTGTTTTCAACAGTATTCCCCGTGGTCTGTGTTCCAGAACGCCTATTGCTTCTGCGCTTTTGCTGAACCCTGGGAGGCTCACAGGTTCAGCGCCAAACTCTCCAAAGCTGTTGATACCGAAAGATCCCTGGTGTGCTCCTTCCTAAGGAAGAGGCCTCAGTGCTTCTTCCAGATCCTCTCACTTCCTGAAGGTCTTCACCCCCTTACCCCACTCCCCCAACTCTTGAATTGTCAGGTTCTACATCTGCAAGGGATTAGTTCTATCTACAAGCAAACCCACTAATTCCTCTGTCTGTTCGCCTAGGCTCACCTGTCAGCAAGGCCCACTGTTTGCTACCATACCTGCATCGTACCCACGTCTGTCTCTGCTGCTTCTACCTCGCACACATGCACTGCCGCCTATACCAGCCTCTTTGTCTATTTGAGTCTCTAGCCTGTTCTTTCTAGCCGCCAGGAGAAACTTGTAAGTGAATACATAGAGCTCAACATTTAGGAAACAAGATATTCTTTACATTTACACTTGTCATAGGGTACCCAGTTGCTTTAATAAAATTGAGCACTTAATAAATGTCACATCCTTGGCTAGGCTTTGGGGAAGCAGAATTATCAGCATTATGGCAACAGGCACAGTGACTAAAGAGTCCCAGGACTCTGTTTTCTCCTTCCCAGGTGGCTTCTTTTCACAGATACCAAGGCCTTTTACTCCACCCTAGCAATTCTTGGACTCGCAGCAAACACTGTTGTCTTGAACCAGGGTATCAAATGGCTCAGGCTGGCCTGGAATTCCCAGTCCTCCCACTCCCACCTTCTGAGTATTGGGATTAAGTGGTAAATTTTCCTTACTTACCCGGAAGGTATCTTGATTGTTTCAAATAGTACTGCTTAGCGGTTGAAGCAGTTGACAAGTTTGTGTCAGATTTTAAGGATGCATGTAAATTTCTATTTTCCCCCTTCAAGTGGTTGGAGACTGGGAGTCCTGCTTCTGGAAACCTTGGAGATGAAAACAAAGCGACAATCATTGCATGAAAATCATTCATCCCTACCGCATCTCCTTCAGCGATTCCAATGAGTTGATGTAAAACCATGAGTCCTTTTGCTGTTGGGATTACTCAGTGATAACGTGTGGTTGTTATTGTAGCTGTTTTGATGTTAGGATGTGGCTTTTTGAACTCACTGTGTAGTTAAGTGGCCTCGAAGTCCCGATCCCTGGTTCCCTTGTCCCATTTCCCAAGTGCTGGAATTACAGGTATGTGTCAGCATGCCTGGTTAGTTTGGTTTTATTGTTGTTGTTTTGGTCTGATTTTGTGGGGTTGGTTTTTGGTTGTTTAAGTTTCTTCTCTGAGACCAGATATCAACTGTGTAATCCAGGTTGCCCTTAAACTTTTGCATCCTTCTTTCTCAGATTCCAAAGTAGCTGGGACTCTAGTGTCAGCAATATGATCTATAGGTCTGCTCCTTAGAAGGATGCATACGGAGCACCAACAGAGCCTTTGGAGCTGCCCACGCCAGGGTTCTCACTTCTGCCATGTTTAGAGCCTCAGAATCATATCCAAGGACCACACTGGGCCTAGCATGGTGGAGTAGTATGGCTCCTGCCTAATGGGATTGAATGAGGTTCTTCCTAGGCCACATGCTGTAGGGAAGAGAATGTTTGCGACTAGCCTGGGAGACAGAGTGACCCGCCCATGTGCACCCTTGACAGTCTCTGTGTGTCTTCGGAGGGAATGACCCACCCCTGTGTGCTCTTGATAGATTCTTTTTCATGTGTCACTGGGTATACAAGCTGCAAAGGGAAGACATCTGCACTATGCAACGCCAGTGTCCCCAGTCTTGTGACATGGCCATGCTACTTACTCTTCTTCTGTCCCAGGGAGAAAAGTATATGAAAGTATGTTCCCAAATCAACAAAATTCCAGCCCATCCTGTTCAGAGCAGTCATGGTGGGCTGAAGACTCCTGGGAACAAGGAGCCGTTGGGACACTGAACTTCCAGGACAGGTTTCGAAAACGACTTTCAAATGTTTTTTTTTTTTTTTCTTTTTTTGGATCTTTTTTTCGGAGCTGGGGACCGAACCCAGGGCCTTGCGCTTCCTAGGCAAGCGCTCCACCACTGAGCTAAATCCCCAACCCCTCAAATGTTTTTAATAAGCAGCGATCCAATAATTCACTGAGTGCCATCAGAGAAAGCCATTAGCTTTGTATGTGATGCTCTGCATTCCACCTATAGCAATGGGAACCTCAGGCAGGAATGGCGATGACCATGATTCAGGAGGCTGAGCTAGGTGAGGATGACATGTACTGTGGTCTCAGCCACACAAGACACACAGTGGGAGGACTGCTCCAGCCTACGAGTTTGAGCCCTGCCTGGGCAACATAGCTAGAGAACGCCTCAACAACAACAACACCACAACACAACACCACTACACAACAACAACACAACAATAACAACACAACAACAACAACACAACAACAATAAAAACACAATACAACACAACAATACAACAATAATACACAACAACACAACACAACAACACAACAACACAACACAACACAACAACACAACAACAATACACAACAACACAATAATACACAACAACACAACACAACAACACAACAACAACAGTGTGTATGAGCAATATACACACTGTACTAACGAAGTACTTTGCTCTACACACACCGCTAATTCACTACTGTGAGAAATCAAGACTGTCAACTTACTGGAGGAATGTATAAAGATTTATGGGTTTTGTAGAAGAAAGATGAATCTTTGTTGTTGTAATATTTAGTGGGTGAATAAAGTTGATGTGCAGTAAAGTGCATTTCCCTAGTGAATGTGCAACCTTACCGAAATGGAGACTCCTTCTTCTTTTTTTCCTTGAAGGCATCCATGCTCGGCTTCTTGGAGTGGGAGGCTCCCAAGTCGCAGTCCTCGATGTTGTCACAGCTGTCTCCAGACTTGAAGACTGTCTGACCCCACCGTCTCCGGGCCCCCTTATGGCCTACTGTGCTGACTGGATTCTGTGGTGAAAAACAAAGTCAGCCACCAGAGTCTTAAATTACCTAAGATTTCCTCAAGCAATTACACTGGGCAGTGAGTTTTCAAGGGTCTTTCCCTTTACAGTCAGGTGTACTGAATGACAGGACATGTTCTGAGAAAGGCAGCCATAGGTAACTGTCACTGGGTGGACATCACAGAATGCACTTACAAGAACCTGGATGTTCTTGCCTACTAGTGTGGCTTCCGTTCAGGGGCAACAAACATGTTCCACATGCTACTATACTGAATACTGCTAACTGTGGGGGGATGGTTACCACTTGTGTATCTGAACTTATGCAAACGTAGGGGTGGTACTATAAAGAGGCTGGGGAGAGAGGTTAGTGGTAAAGCACAGAGGTAGCATGCACCAGGGCCTAGAGCCAACGCAACTACCTGGTACTTCCTCCCCCGCCCCTCCCCCAAATAGAGGAAAAGGCAGGAAGAACTTGAAGCAGCTAGCTACTTCCACAGTCAAGAACAGAAAAGGAATAAATGCATGCACGCTCCAGGCTGCTCAGCACCCACTTTCTCTTTTAAATATTGTACAGGACTCAAACCCAAAGGCTGGTACCATTCAGTATCAGGATGGCTCTTCCTACATCAATGAGAATACTGAAGCTAATTCTCTATGGGCATACCTGGAAGTCTATAGGCTCTAGGCAGTCCGTCTCTCATGAACCCTCCAGTCCAGTGATTCTAGATTATGTCACACTGACAATTAAAACTAAGCAGCACCGGGTACTTGCAGTTTGGCCCCTCATAGGTTGAATGTAGAAAACCAAGACTTGGCAGTGTTCTTCCTGCTCTTCTCTGTGGTGGTTTGCCCTGAAGTTATCTGTATTTTGATGCTAATTCCACTGCCCCAAGGACAGCTGCCTAGTCTCGAACTCAGAACTCAGGTGACTTCACCAGAACCACCTCCCCATTGAATTTGTGAAGTACAGGTGAGGGGCAGGTACAGGATAGAAGGAGGCCTGTCATTGGAGGAGAAGGAAGGATGGGTGGGAGAGAAGTTTGAAGGAAGAGGAGGAGACTAAGGGAGAGAGGAAGAGACAGGACAGAGGAGAGAGAGAGAGAGGAGAGAAGCCATGGCAGGTGATGTTAAGATTCCGCTCTGTGTATTTACAGGTTGTTATCAATGTTCTTAAGGGATGGATGGTACCGGCCTTTGTATGTTTAAGTGGGCAATTATTTCTTACCAATTGGGTCAAAGATTATTGTGTTGTGTGTTCTTTTATGTGAGGGTTTGAGTGTAGGAAAGTGTGTGGCGACAAGAGACACTGGGTTGCCGAGGAGTGGGGATGTGCTTCCGCCAAGATATCTAGCAGATATCCTGGGCACCGCAGTGCATACCTAGCGGAATAAAAGACAACTACTCTTTTTTATTTTTATATTTTTACAACAACACTTCTCCTTAAGTGGAAATATCCTTACAGAGGACTGAGGTTGGCGTGTCCCTGGATCTTTCATGATCCCCTCTCTAAAATGCATACGCCGCCTTATAGCCATAAAACTCACTGTGGAGGGAGGGGACGGCACTGGAACACAGGGACCCCTGGTATCTTCAGCCACTTGCTGAAGACAGAGCGG
Organism: Rattus norvegicus; assembly: GCF_021556685.1. Taxonomy (NCBI): domain Eukaryota; kingdom Metazoa; phylum Chordata; class Mammalia; order Rodentia; family Muridae; genus Rattus; species Rattus norvegicus. The sequence continues at coordinate 23,639,714 of NC_141550.1, read as the reverse complement.
TCTTATTCCCTGAGAAGGTCCCAGTGCTCTGGGTTGACCACCATGGGCTTCCCGTTTGTGAGAAAATATTCTATTGTTTAAGCCACGGTGGTCAGGCTTCTGTCTTTACTGAATGTTCTCCCAGTGGACAGAAAAAGGGAAAGTCATCAATGACTTTAGAAGGTCTGGCCCGAGAAGGCTGGCTGGGCTGAAAATCCTGAGAATCCAAGTTCCACTCCTGGGACTGCAGGATGGAGAGAGAATGGGTTCCTGTGGGTTGCCATGGAAACTCCACATGAGTGCCCTTCCCCAGGAAATAAATACATACACTAACAATTTTAAGATTTAAATCTAATTGTCATAGAATAATGTCCCTATTAATGGAGACAGGGGATGAGGAAGAAGCAGAGGCTTAGGACCGACTGTAAGCTGATAAGACAGTGATACGGGCATGTGAACTGATAAAACGCAAAAGCAGTCCACAAGAAGGAACAGAACTGGGAAGGGCGGCCAGCTGCGCTGTGGACTTGAGGAAGCTGGAAGAATGGCTTGGGAGTGCACAGAGCTGTGACATCGGATGGGAATGGCAGGGAAGACGCCAGCCAGTCTCAGCATCATAAACTTTATCAAGAGGAACACTTTCAACCAAACAGCACCAAGTATGGAATGAATAAGAACCAATGCTCAGGATGCAGAGTCAGCAGAAGATGACAGACGGCCAAGTGTGGGCCTTCCTTGGCTGGACGCCCGTTAGTGTGAAGCCGAGGGCTGATCCCTGCTGAGTCATGTCAGCACATACGGAACGATCATGCGTGTTTGGGAAGACTGGGAGGGGGCACATAACAGTAATGCCTTCGCAATACAAAGCAAACGTTGGCAGTCCATGTCAACACTTTGTCATAGAAGGAGGGCAAAGATTTGGGGAACTGGTAGGTCATATGTCACTATTTTTCATATTTGTAGGAAGTCCACGTGAGTGCCAGTCAAACCAGTGTCATGGGTTTTCACGATGCCCCCAACAATGAAATGATCAGGGGCCAGTGGAAGTGGATCAGTGCATAGCTAATAATTTATGAGTGATCAGCAAATTAATGTTAATATAGAAGGTTCCAGCTGCTGCCCAGGAGCATCCTGCTTTTCTGGCTATCACGAAGATACAGGCATAAAAACAGACAAATGAATCCACAGATGTCAGGCTTGCTAGACCCGGCAGAGAAAACCAGCATTCGAGACTAAGTTTACAAGGTAATGGGAGACCTTTAACTATCTGAACCCTAGAGATGGACAGGTAAGTTAAAGTGTGGGATATGTGATCTGCAGAAACATTTAGTAACAAGCAGACTCAGAAAAGTTCCTGGATAGAATGCCATGCCAGTTCTGGATCATGTTAGCTATGTAACGTTAGCTACTATAACTTGGTGAGTACACGCAGGGGCTGGACACAGTGGGCAGTTCTTAATAAACATGAGCAGTGCTTGATAACTACAAGTTTCCTTTCCTTTCTTCTCAGCGTGCGCCAGCATCCGGTGGCCTTCTGTAGGGGGAGAGGAGATGGGACTCTCAGTGGCAAGAGTGGCCCTTTGCTTTGCTTCATCCTCCCTAGTGTCTGCCGCTCCTTCAGACAGTGTCATTCCAAGAGACCAGCAGAATGAGGAGGGGACTCAGTGCCTGTCAGAACAAGTTACTTGCAGAGAATATGATGGAGTTGGGGATGTTTTACCCAAAGAGTAGATGGTACAAGGGTTGTTTTCAAACACCTGTAGAGAACCACACCCTCCCTTGTTACACTCCATAGAGACCACACCCTCTCTTCTGTTATATACTATAGAGACCACACCCTCCCTTCTGTTATATACTATAGAGACCACACCCTCCCTTCTGTTACACATCATAGAGACCACACTCTCCCTTCTGTTATATACTATAGAGACCACACTCTCCCTTCTGTTATATACTATAGAGACCATACCCTCCCTTCTGTTACACACCACAGAGACCACACCCTCCCTTCTGTTACATACTATAGAGACCACACTCTCCCTTCTGTTACACTCCATAGAGACCACACTCTCCCTTCTGTTACACTCCATAGAGACCACACTCTCCCTTCTGTTATATACTATAGAGACTACACCCTCCCTTCTGTTATATACTATAGAGACCACACCCTCCCTTCTGTTATATACTATAGAGACCACACTCTCCCTTCTGTTATATACTATAGAGACCACACCCTCCCTTCTGTTATATACTATAGAGACCACACCCCCCCTTCTGTTATATACTATAGAGACCACACTCTCCCTTCTGTTATATACTATAGAGACCACACTCTCCCTTCTGTTACATACTATAGAGACCACACCCTCCCTTCTGTTATATACTATAGAGACCACACCCTCCCTTCTGTTATATACTATAGAGACCACACCCTCCCTTCTGTTATATACTATAGAGACCACACCCTCCCTTCTGTTACACTCCATAGAGACCACACCCTCCCTTCTGTTACACTCCATAGAGACCACACTCTCCCTTCTGTTACATACTATAGAGGCCACATTCTCTTTTCTGTTACACACCATAAAGACCACATTCTCCTTTCTGTTACATGCCATAGAAACTATAAACTTCTGTTATATGCTACAGAGACCCCATTCTCCCTTCTGTCACACACTATAGTGACCCACAGTCTCTAATAATCAGAGCTGGATGAAGTCTCTTTTGGATCCTGGAGGTTATTCATTTACCCATCAAATATTAAAAATCCACCCCATGGCAGGCACCTTCTAGATTCTGGACTTATAGTGATAAACAAAACAGAAATATTGTCTCAGAGCTTGCTCTCCACTAGACAGGGAAATGCTCTACAACAACACAAAGAGAAGTCAGTAGTATGTGAGGACGGGCTTGGTATTAGTGGGAGATGTGGGCGTCATACAAAAATGGGAAGAGTCACTGGGGATGGATCGGGAATTAGATGCAATGTTTGAAAAGACAGTGCGGGAAGAATGCAATACCAACAGTCAGCCCTGAAAACACAGACGTGCATCATACTGACCACACAGGCTGTATTTATATATTTGGGAACACACACACACACACACACACACACACACACACACACACACACACAGACACCTACTTATAATCAAAGAAAAAGAAAGGGAGGCTTTGAAGGCAGAGAAGGGAGGAAAAAATAATGTGATGATATAATCTGAAAACATTTTGTTACACTAAAATAATATTTCCGATCCGTCTTCGTTATCAGTGAAAACAGTGTCGTTCTTGGGGAACTCCCTGATATTTAGGATTAGTACTTTATAGTGTCCAATTCCTTCTGTGAATTCTTGAGTGAACTTTTCCTTTATTCTGGAAGTTTCTGCTCACCATCTTAAAATATTACCTCATCTCTTACCAAACCACAACAAAGAAAGCGGGGGCTTTGACCTGGGACAACCTCCATATACACTCCACTGTTAGAATTGCACTGACAATCCAATGGCTGAGTCCAGGCCACTGCTTACCCAGATTGCCCCAGCCCGTGTCATCTAAGGCATCTTCTTGGCTACTCACCGTTGGTATGGTTTTGACGATACTTGGAAACATCGTTTGTGGTTGCTTATGGTGACCCTGCTGCTTTGGAGGTGGCTGAACCACTGTGTTCTGTGGTGGCTGAATGGCCTGCAGTGGTTGGTGGCCCTGTTTTGGCTGGGGCTGCCCGGCAGGCTGATCAAGGATGTTTGGCAAAGGCTTAGGATCCCGTTCAGAGGAAGATGGCTTTGGCTCTGGAGGCTGCAGCTGCTTGTGCAAAGTCTGTTTTGCATCCAGATGGTGTGCAGAAGGGCCCAATACCTGACCGACTTGAAAATATGGGTGCTTCAGTGCCTGGAAAAGTGTGGAAATACCATGTAATAATGCATAGCTAAGCAAAATATTTCCAAGCTTAAATTGTGTGCATCCTTAACGTAGAGCAAACCGCTCACTATTAGCCGTGGTCTTTTTGGTGCGAGTTCTGGGTATTGAACCTGTGGCCTCAGACATGCTATGCTGCACTGACAAGTGCCAAGCAAGCATGTAGTACACCAGGTTGGACAATGCTGAGAACCTGCAGGCAGAAGACAAACTTCCCAGAAGAAAGTCTGGGAATGAAGCCCACAGCTAAACCCATGTGTGCGCCGTCTCTGGATCTTGTCTTATCCTTTTTAAAATAAACTTCTAACTTTTATACTGCTGCAGGCAAGGTGAATGAATTGAGACATTTCCTCTAGCCTAATTATAAACAACTCCATGTGGGTTCTAGGGATTGACCTTGGGGTCCTCTCGCTGGCCCCTTAGGACATCAGCGAGGACTTTAACCTGCCGAGCCACTTCGCCGACCCCTCCTATTGCCTTCATAGCCAGTTTCCTCATCGTGATAGCAAGTATTTATACACACTGCTGGCTTAGTGACTTAGTCTTTTTTTTTTTTTTTTTTTTTTTTGGTTCTTTTTTTCGGAGCTGGGGACCGAACCCAGGGCCTTGCGCTTCCTAGGTAAGCGCTCTACCACTGAGCTAAATCCCCAGCCCCGACTTAGTCTTTAAGTAGCTATGCACAGTCTCTTGTGATCTCTTCCTAGGCCAGGACGGTTGCTGTGGTGATTTTAATACCTCACAGGATAACTGCTCCCCAAACCCTGCTCTCTACTTACTGTTTGTGTTCAAATACGCCTGCATTAATCTTTCTCTCTTTTTATTTTTATTTTTTGTAGCTGGTCTTTTTTGTAGTTGTTGTTTGTTTGTGAGTCTTTTTTGTTGTTGTTTATTTGGTTTTGGTTTTTTAAGATAGTGTTTCTCTGTGTAGCCTTGCCTGTCCTGGAATTCTCTCTATAAACCAGGCTGGCCTCAAACTCACAAATATCCAGCAGCTTCTGCCTCCCAAGTGCTGGGACTAAAGGTGTGTAACACCACTGCCTGGCTTGTAGCTGGTCTTTAGAAAACACATACACTATTTTTTTTTAAAATGAGGGGGTTAAGTTTTACATGGGATTTACATTAAATTTAAATAATACAATTATCATCATTGTGTGTTTGTTAAGCCTCTGGCAAACAAAGGGATAGCATTTTAAAGACCACAAAGTGCCACAATGCTACCCTCTTGTGGGAGTCAGAGGATAAACTCTTTTACTGCAGTCTCAAGTTCCTGATTCTTGTTCCAATGAATAAGAATCTTAGCCCTCCACCAAAGAGGCCCACTGTGTGCCACCCAGACCAAGCATGTGCTGGACTTGAGGACTTGTCCTTAGTGGTTACTTCCTCTCTAGCTCGTTAGGGTCACATGACACCACCATGCAGTGACTCTGTTTGCCCAGCTCCCGCTTGTGTACAGAGGGTGTCCTGGGTTTTAGTACTTACTGATCTTAGAAAACATTGATTGAGAATCGATGTCTTTGTAAAATTGCAAGACTTTAAAAATTAGAGGTTGGAGAAATGGTTCAGTGGTTAAGGGTACTGTCTGTTCTTGTAGAAGACCCGGGTTTGGTTCCCGGGCCCTGCAGTGTGGCTCAACAAGACCTACAGTTCCAGTCTGGGGGGATCCAATGGCATCTAATGGCCTCTTGGGTTCCTGTACACACGTGGTGCACATCCATACTTAGACACACACATCTGCACATGAAATAAAAAAGCTGTCCCCAGGGAGTGCTGCCTTACCTGGCTTGCAGTTGGCCGTTTCTTTGGATCCCAGTTAAGCATTTCTGTCATAAGCTGAATAGCCTCACTACTGGCATTGGGAATGAGAGTTTTCAGGTTTATAGGAATGCACTGGGGAAAGCGGAAGTTCATGGAGGATGCCAGCTGGTACCCCTCCGGCCAGTCACTCTGTTAAAGGAGATACACAGAGAAAGTCCACTTGAATCTGGTGGGACGCTGACTTCTTGCGATCTTTATTGTTCCCCAATAAAAGCGTTATGTTTGTAAGAAAACCATTAAAGTATAAAGGGATTTGAAACTGAAAATATCATACATCTCTGCTAAAGTAAGAAATAAAAACTAGAAAAAGCAAAATAAAAATAAATAATAATAATAAATTAATGATTTATAATTATAATTAATACTAATAATAAATAAATAAATAATAATAAAAGTGAGGGACACTAAAGAGGCCAGGCCACTAGGGGACCAGGGTACTTACTTTCTTGGGAGTCCCTAACACTTGGCAAATTTTAAAGATCTCATCAACTTCACTGGTCCCTGGGAAAAGCGGTCTAAACGTATATAGCTCGGCCATTATACTTCCCACGGCCCACACGTCAATGGGAGAGCTGTACACTGAAGACCTTAGCAAAACTTCAGGAGCACGGTACCTGTGAAAACAGAGAACAGTACAGAAAACGCTCTTTCGGGTGTGACATCACAGGGCAATGGACAGCAGGAGCCAACTGTTGGCTCCCAGCTTCCAAGCAAGACCTAGGACAAAGCACCTTCTGTGTACCAGGGACTCTGGGTGAGACATCTATTTTCTGACCACAGTTAGTGGGGCTGGCTAGAAATGTGAGAAAATGTCCATGTGGCTTGAGGTAGGTCTTCACAGGGATAATCGGGAAGGTAAGTAGCCTCTAAATATCCAGAAAGAACCGTGGATAAAACCATCAGGTGTGAATGTATCCACTTGAGGTTAGGAGAGGAAAGATGGATGGATTGCCCTTGAGTAGGGAGTCTCTGCCCACCCCCCCTTTTACAAATCACATTGAAAATCTTCATGCTAGTATTACACTTCCTCATATAGATGATACTATTTTTAATTTATAAGAGGCAAGTAGCAAGCCCCTGCATCGCCCCCTGCCCCCATTCCTCGCTGATCTACGAAACAGTTGTCTTCCTGAGTCTGGAGTATGCCACTTAACATGATGAACTTCAGCTCAATCCATCCTCCGAAACATGACACAATTACATTCTCTCTCTGTGTGTGTGTGTGTGTGCGTGCATTTCTGAGACAGGGTTTCTCTGTGTAGCCCTGGCTGCCCTGGAACTCACTCTGTAGACCAGGCTGGCCTCATGTACATATAGTTTTTTCCACATTCACTAACTTTTCAAATGTCTACACTGCCTGGGACAGGGATGTGTTCTGGTCTGCACTATGCCAGCAATCAAGGCCACTTGAGCTAGACAGCAGTGCCATGACATATTTTGTTTGTTCTTGAAGACTGTCATTGGGATATTTCCTTCAGAAGACTTGTGTTCCTAATTTCAAGGCTACTGTTACAAAGCAGCATACCTTGAGGTGACACACGCCCTTGATCCCAGCACTCAGGAGGCAGAGGCAGGCGGATCTCTGAGTTTGTGGCCAGCCTGGTCTACATAGTGAGTTCCAGGACAGGATAGTCAGGGCTACACAGAGAAACTCTGTATCTATATCTATATCTGTATCTATATCTATATTTTTTCTTTCCCTCCTTACTGACCCCAACTTCCTCTCTCTTGTCCATATATTATTTTGTTTATAATAAGGTATCACCACAACATGTATGTACACACTTGATTTTACAAATACACATACAGGAAAATGCACTTAAGCCCATAACTTGCTAAATTTTCCACAAATAGGACATGTTCACAGGTCTAACAACCAGATCAAATGCATGCTACAGGAGCCCTAAAGGCTCATTCCACACTATTGTGGCGTAAACCCACAGCTCTTTCCCTAGTCTTGCGCTTTATGAAATGACTGTAATCGGTAGAAGGTCTTTTCCTGTGTGGCCTCCTACTCTCTGTGTTACCTCTGAAATGTTCTGTGTGCTGTTTGTCATGGTAGACTGTCCCTTCCTCCTGCTGAATAGCCTTCCTTTGGGTGGAATGCCTTAAGGGTAATTGGGGTTGTGACATTGATTTTGGTAATTTATACCATTTAACCGATTTGTGTTTTGGCTTTCACCAGACAGAGACTTCTGCTTTGTTCCTGGCCTTGTGTTCCTAATGCCTATGGTAATGTTTAGCACATAGTAGTTATTCAGTGTTATTGGAAGTGTCTTAGTCAGGGCTTTACTGCTGTGAACAGACACCATGATCAAGGCAGTTCTTAAAGGACATTTCATTGGGGCTGGCTTACAGGTTCAGAGGTTCAGTCCACTATCATCAAGGTGGGAGCGTGGCAGCATCCAGGCAGGGATGGTGCAGCAGGAGCTGAGAGTTCTACATCTTCATCTGAAGGCTGCTAGAGGGAGACTGACTTCCAGTCTTAAAGCCCACACCCACAGTGACACACCCATTCCAACACCTCCAAATAGTGCCACACCCTGGGCCAAGCATATTCAAACCTTACAAAGGCTGAGTGAACTATTTTTTTTCCCTTCTTTTGTTTCATTAGTGGAAGAGCCACAAGCCAATTCTTTCCTCTCTGCAAAGAACATAAAATGTCTACATTTTGTTTTAAATACCCAATATGGACCCTCTGGAAAGCTAATTAACAGTTCAACATAGGAAAACTTTACTATAAATGTTACCATCTGGTAGACACATAGTCAGTATATGGTGGCTGTGATCTTAATTCTCTCGCAAGTCCAAAATCAGCAATCTTCACCAGCTCTGGACCCATGCAAAGCAAATTCTCAGGTTTCATGTCCCTGTGAAAAAAGCCTGTGCAAGCAAGAGAGGAAAACACTAAATAGTCCTGTTTATTATCATCATGTGACTCATTGCTTTATATAAATATATACATATAAATATAACCAAGACCTCCTATCAGCAGCACAGGGTTGGGGAGGAAACATTTTCCTAGGAAGAAGTAAAGGGGTGTGAGAATTTGCTTGCAGAAGAATTTAGGAGAAGGTTCACATGACATGTAAGGTCACTAAAAATAACTTCCCATTTTTAATTTTTGACTGCCATGGGTGCATACGAGGGATGGATACTGACACTGTGACTAACCCCTAGTATTTCTACATGCTTATGGAATTTGGTGTGTTGTTATCACTACTGTGTAACAGATAGAAAGAGATGCGGAGAGAAGCTTGGTTTCCGTCAATGTGGTTGGTCTCCTTACTGCTGTTATGCCACACCTTAACACGAGAGTCCCTGAGGTTAGTCTCAGATTTGAAAAGTTCATTGGACTTCCAAAAGAGCTCCACACATTTGAACTAATCTCCTGGCTTATTTAACAGTTCGCTTTCTCCTGGTGGCTAAGTCTTTGAAAAACCCAATGATGAAAATGCTCATTATTACTGACTCTCTATTAAATAAATGGTCAGTGACAGAGGCTAATGATTCTTCCTGAAGTGGACTCAGGTGCTGGGTTCTGAAGACCGCACCAGGGAGAACTATGGTTAGTTGGTACCAACGGTCTTCTGTGGAGGTTTGAGACCCAGCCCTCTTGGTGTCGACATTTCTAACTATTGCCTACCTAGGTTCCAAGTGCACACAACGCTATGACACAAACTTACAAACCTTTCCCGCTAAATACCGGAATAGCCAGCAATTCTAACCAGACATTCAATAACACCAAATGTTTTAGATGTCCGAGATAATGATTATCTTCACTCGGTGATATGCAAAATCACATAAAGTAAAGGAGTAAGAGAGTCATAGGAAATACACAGCAGCTTCCATTCCACTCAGACAATAGGTGTGACTAAATGCAGACGCTAAGGACACTATAAAAACCACACATAGGCACCATGCAGTATTTAAATCCCCGTGAGCAGCCATGCTTGGTCAAAGAAGACTTCTAATCCTTTCTGAAATAAGCTTGGAGGAAAATCTGTCATTGAGAGAACAGAAAGGGCAAACCTGGGCCAGAGAGCATCCCCTGCACAGACCAAAAAAACGAATGAACAAACAAACCCCCATAGCACCTTCTGTCCAAACAGAACAGCGGAATGCCGCAGAAACACAAAACCAGCCATAACCTGAAATCACACTGCTGCCCTCTTTACGCAGTGAGAAACTGCCAGCAACACTCGGGGTTCCTCCAAGATGGGCTGCCCTGCAGCCTGGCACCATTACCCCATGCCTGCTGCTCTCTGTGCAGTGTATCAAATAAAGCTGGTTATTTTCAATTTATCCTAGAAAGAGAATTCATTTCCTAACCTGCAAAAACCCTCACAAGATACTTTTGGTTTTTGTTTTTTTCTTTTCATTAATGTTTCTCTAGTTGAGTTAGTGGAGAGGTGTGAGGCAGGAGACTAGTGAGCAAACTTGTAAAATGTCTGTTATAGATAATAGATATCGATGTACAATTATAAAAAATTACGATGTGTAGAGGACAAAGTCAGACACAGCTCAGCAGAAGACACATTATTGCTATGTGTGGTCCTGATGTTACCCTGTGTGCACAGACAGGAAAATAAGACTACGAAGAAACTCACCATGTTTGTGGATAAATGCCAGCCCCTGTAGTATTTGATACATAATATTTCTGATGACTGACTCAGGGAACAGTTTGTTTCTGGAAGAAATGAATAGTTTATTAACCAACCAGCGACCAGGAAGGCCAATGATCTCCCTGTTGTTCTGTGGCCTCCTCTACTGGCCAAAAGTATAATGAACAGAGCTGCGGTGCTAAATGCTGTAGGTTTAAAATGGGAAAACAGCGATTTTCCTTTTTGTTTTGTTATTTCAGAAAACCTCACATCCAACAGTCAATGCCTTATACAAAAAATTCAGGAATGAAAATCTAAACTTTCCAATAAGACGCTGGGAAAACCACCAGTGTCATTAAACAACTACTCAGGCTTGGAGAATAAGATCTGCATGTTTGAGGTGCCTGCTGTTTTAAGACAGGGTCTTGCTGTATGCGCAGGCTGGCCATGAACTTACCATCCTCTTGCCTCACTCTCCCAGTGTTGGGATTACAAGCTCGTTCTACTGTCCCCCCATGCTTCAGGTTTATACTGCTCATCGATACTATCCAATAAAAATACAGTTAAGAGCTACACATGAGAACCAGGTTTCATTTTCCAGCAGTTACATTTAACAAAAAGCAAACAAAACCGGAAACATTAAACTTACTTAAAATTTTTATTTTTAAGTTTACTTTGACTGATGTGTAAACCAATTGAAAGTTCATATTTATATAAATATAAAATATAAAAGTGCATATAATGCAATGTGTGCAAATCTCACACGTGCATGCACTATATAATGATTAAATCAGGGTAAAGATTTGTGTTTCAAACACTTATCATTTCTTTATGGTCAAAACTTCAAAATCCTTTCTTCTGTGTTTTTTTTTTCTTTTCTTTTTTTCGGAGCTGGGGACTAAACCCAGGGCCTTGTGCTTGCTAGACAAGCGCTCTACCACTGAGCTAAATCCCCAACCCCTCTTCTGTGTTTTAAACTATGCAATTTGTTATTACTACCAATAACCATCTATTATTACACCATAGAAACTCCAGAACTTTTTACTTCTTAGAATCCATTTTTTGGGTCTTTCCCCTGTCTCTATTTTTCCACTTAGTTTAAAAAGTGCATCTACTTCGATATCCCTTGCGAGACCTGGTCTTACATAGCCCAGGGTATCCTTAAAGGAGCTACATAGCTGAAGATGACCCTGTCTGCTGGCCTTTCTCCCCCCCCCCCCAACTGATGGATTGCAGGTGTGAAGTTACCATGCCTGACTAACATAAAGTTATTTATATATATATATCTGTACTAAGTTCCTAAAACTTGATATACAATTTAATTTGCATTATAGCACAGTTTAATCATTCTAAGGGCTCAAAAGTCATATGAGGCCAGCAGTTACTACCTCAGATGCAACATTTAGATAATGCCCTTGCTAAGTCCCAATGAGGGTTAAATTAAGGGCGCAAAAATTAATTTGTCAGGCCACCAACTAAAATGATCAACACCTGAATAGAAAGGGAGAATTTTCATCCAGCTGGTTACGCTAAGATTTATGACTCATATATCTCTAATGAATTCATCAGACAGTTTGTGGCGGGCAGGGGGGATGGATATGGGTGTGCATTTACTTGTAGAGGCCAGAGGTCAGTGTTGGGTGTCTTCATCCATCACCCGCTGCCTTGTTTCTTTGAAACAGGGTCTGTCACTGAATCGGGAGCTCACTCATAGGCCAGACTGTCTGACGAATGAGGTCCAGAGGTCCATCTGTCTCCCTCTCCCATGTAGGGTTATAGCCATCTACCTGCCTTCCTACGTGGTTCCTGAGGATCAGAACTCGGCTCCTCAGAGCTTGCTCTGAGGGTGTTTTACTCACTGAGCCGTTCCTCCAGCTCCTGTCTCATCTTTTCTTGAAAGCTGCTTTATTCCTCTCTTCATTTAGTCACAATTTGTTGCTTGAAAGGGCAATGAAGACAGGTTTTTAGTTTTGCCTACAACTAGCGCTACTCTTGAGCATAAGACTGCTGATTCTCTCCATTCCAAAGGGGAGGGGTGACTGGACGATGTCTTTGCGTTTGCTGCCAAGGAATTGCAGTGCACTGGAGAGTAGTAGCGATGTCATAGCTGGTTCCTCAGTGTCGAATGCTACCATTTGATGAGATGATAGCATCAGCCCATTTAAATCTACCTCTTCAAGTTATAAACCAGTGCTACATCAAGTTCAAGGCACCGGAAGAATTCAAGGGACTCATGGGAAAAAATGGCAGGGAAAATATAGTTCTCATAAAATAAAGACATACCTGTCTTTCATTAGCTGATAGAGGTTTTCTTTCATATATTCAAATATAAAATAAAGATGGTCATTTTCTCTGATAACTTCTTTTAGTTTAATCACATTGGCATGATTGAGTTTCTTCAGGGACTGTAAAACAGGACAGCAGAATAATTCCTAAAGGACATTTATAGAGGTCGGCAGGACCTTGTTTGTGCTAGTTACTTTGGGAACCTGTCTATGTCTTTTAGATTCATTAATAAATTACATGTTAAGACCTACAGAAATTTAAAAGACACTGGGGCATTAATTTAAAGCAAACATTAAATGATTTAAGCAGTGAATGTTAAGCGAAAAGGGCAGCCAAGCAACAGAAGCTGCTAGTCGGTCACTTTCCCTTTTCTAATGTAGGTCTAACTTTTCCTTTCTGACTTATCCATGTCAGACGCCATGCAAAGTATCTAAAATCTCACCCAAGTCACACAGCATAAAACACAAGGAAGTGTATGCCGTGATTTAAAAGCTTGCTTTCGTGTTGAGGGTGTGCGTTTTGAAGTCATCTTTAAAAAGAAGGCTTGTTGTTTTCTATTCCACTAACATGGGAGGAGGACTTCCGGATGTAAAGGAAACGAGGTGAATGCAGTTGTCTTCAGAATGCATTTCGAAGAGTCTAGAACATTGATTCTCAACCTTTGGGCAGCGGGGCGGAGGGGGAGGGGTCGCATGTCAGATACCCTACATGTCAGACATTTAGATTATGATTCATAACAGTAGCAAAATTACAGTTATGAAGTGGCAATGAAGTGATTTGACGGTTGGGGTCAGCACAGCAGGAGGAACAGTATTAAAGGGTTGCAGTGTTAGGAAGGGTGAGAACCACTGCTCTAGGATGATCCTAGGAGCTGTGCTCAGGCCTGGTGTACTGTTGGGACCTTGGCCTCTTTACCTTAACTTCTCGCAAGTTCATACACTCATCCCAAGAATAGAACTTTCTCTTCATCCTGAAATAGACAAGGGAACATTTAGTGGTCAGGACTGAAGGCTGCAAGAAACCAATTTCACAACCTCTGGTGTTCTTGAGTATGGCTTCACTTTAACGTTCTTCCTCCCCAGAAGGAAACCCCCTCCCCTCTGCTCGCATCTCAAGTCAGGTCTGGGCTCAAAGGCGCCATTCTGCTTCAACACAATTATGATCGGAAGCTCTGGAGCTTCCTTTCTAAGTGAATTCCTAAACAAGTTTAGTCAATTTAATTGTGATTTTTTAAAAAGTGTGATTTCCCTTCCATGTTTCCATTCTTTCTGCAACTTAAAGGAGAAAACACCAACAGTATACTTCAGAGGTGGCAGAGGTTACAAAGTTTGGTAGCAAATTCAGTGAAGGATTTGACCTGACTTACATTACTATTTCAGCTTTGGGTAAGGGATTATAAAATAATTTAAATCAGGGGAAAAAACAAAAACAAAATAAAAAACCATGAGTGATCCAAATTTACACAGAGTGGTCTTTCCTTTTTCCTTTTCTTTCCTTTCTCCTTTTCTTTCCTTTCTCCTTTCCTTTCCTTTCTCCTTTCTCTTTTCCCTTTCCTTTTTCTTTCCTTTTCCCTTCCCTTCCATCCCCTTCCCTTCCCTTCCCTTCTCTTTTCTTTTCTTTTTTCCCTTGTGGGATCAGGGTGGTGGATAGGGTCTGACCCGAGAGCCTTTCACATTTTGCCCTTTACTTACCCTCTCCCCATTAGAGACAGCAGAACTCTGTTTAGCATGATAAAGTAATTCTACTATGCATACAACAGATAGTTTGTATTTCTTTCTTTTTTAGATTGTATTGTCAAATGAATGGATTTTTAGTCATCAAAAGGAACAGGGACAAGAACAACTCTGTGCTAGGCAAGGAGGTGTCCGCCAGTACTCGGGACAGAGGCAGACAGATATCTGAGTCTGAGGCCAGCCTGGTCTACAGAGTGAGCTCCAGACTGCCAGGGCTACATAGTGAGACCTTGTTTGAAAACAAAACAACTTTCCCCCACACCAAACCAAAGCAAACTAAACCACTCAGTGATGTCCTTGACCATATTTATCAGTCTGACTGAGTGATGGTTGGTCTTCACAGTCAACATAACTGAATTTAGAACCACTAAGGAAACACACCTCCGGGTGTGTGCATATGAAGATGTTTCCAGAAAGGTTTAACTGAAGAGGGAAAACACATCTTGAATGTGGGTGGCCCCAACCCATAAGCTGGGATTCTGGGCTGAATAAAAAGAAAGTAAAAATGTACTGAGCACCAGAATTCATCTCACTCCGCCTCATAATAGCAGGGCATATTAATGTCCAGCCCATCCTCACCATGACTTCCCTGCTCTGATGAACTGAATCCTTCTCCAGCCAAGAGGCAAGCACAGACCTTTCCTCCCTTTGTTGCCTTTGTTGAGTATCTTATCACAGAGAAGAGGAACTGATACAATCTACAGATGATTTATGGCTCACCAGGAAACTCAAGAGTTACTCGACTAACTGGGCTAACTGCTATAAAGCTATAGAGCTCATATGAGAAATCCAGCATGGGGCTGACAGCTAAAGGGAGGTCAAGATGGGACTGTACATCCCGGGTACAAATCCATGCTCAGCTTCATGGATTCTCAGCCTTGGATGGCTTGTCTGTGGCTCAAATGTTTTTCCATAAAGACATGCTAGTGTACTACAAACATGCTAGTGTACTACGAATATTGAAAATGTGGAGGCCGTTCTTAGTATTGATTATCTTTGAGCCATCTGGAGGCCCGAAGCATGTCACTGAAGTATTTAAAAAGTATCCTTATGGAATCAGAATTTCATTTAGACTCATGCAGGCCCCGTAAGGAACCTCGGAAGTTATCCAAAGGTACTTTTCAATGCCATGGGTTTCTAGAAAGTTACTTTCCAAAAGATAAATCATGGCTTTAAAGTAAAAATCAACTCAAATAAAGCATGTAATAATAAAGGGATTACCCTGTCCTAGAGTGCCCGTGAGTGCTGATTCTTTCTAATTCGATTTCAGAAATGTGAAAGTATCCTGAGATTGGCGAGATCGATTGCTACAAGCAAGGGTCAGAGTCCCCTAAACTAATGTGGAAGAGAAAATACCTGACTCCTGCACGCTGTCTGTTGTCTTCACAGGCACACACACTGTGGCATGTAATAATAATGATAATGATGATAATAATAATAATGGCAATCATTTTTTTAAAGTGCCTCTTCTTCAGAACTCAGGTAAAAGCATACCCGTAAGCTTTTATAAGTCAATAGACACTGTAACTTAGCTGACTTGAACAGTCTTAACTCTTCTCCCATGTTCATTAATACGGTGTCTTCTTTGCAGCAATACCTCCCTAAGGGGACACGTTCTAGCCCGTGGATAACTCTGCCATTCTCCCTGGCCTATCTGTGCTGTCTTCACATGCTTGTCTCCACTCTAGTGAAAGGGACTGTCCTAGAATTCTTAGTTAAGATTTCTGCTCCAATGCTTTGTGGACTTTTAGTTCTAAAGATCCTCAGCTCCTTCCCTGGGATCCATGACTTTAGGCTCCTCCCATTCCTTTGCCTTAGGCTCCTCCCACTTCTCTGACAGCTTCCTCTCACCGCCTCAGTTTCTCAGCTTCCGCTATTCCCTAGAAATGGTCTTACTTGTTGAAGTATTCTTCCTTCCTCCCTAAAATAGTAACAACAGTAATAATTTATGAAGTGCGCCCTCCATGGAAGTGGTTCTCAACCTGTGGCTTGTGGCCCCTTTAGGGGGTGGAACGACCCTTTCACAGGGGTCCCCTAAGACCATCTGCATATCAGACATTTATATTACAATTCACAAAAGTAGCAAAATTACAGTTAGTGAAAGTAGCAACAAAAAATTTTTTGTGGTTGGGGGTTGCCACACATGAGGAGCTGTATTAAAGGGTCTCAGGACTAGGGAGGTTGAGAACTGTTTCTCTATGGGAAGCCTTCTATGACAATTTGCTGGCTTTAGCCTCTGCTTCCAAGACTAATCTTCCCCTCCCCACCCCTCCCGCCCATTCATGTTGTGACTTGTAGACTTGTTAGCAATGTGTCTGTCTGGTCTTTATTTTGTCACGAGCCCATATATAGTAAGTGTGCAACAATTAACTGTGCTGTATGAAGTTTTCCTCTGTGTTTGTGAGAAGGTGTGCGCACGTGCGCATAGTGGCCTGTAGACTATGTAGCTAATGACTATGACCTAATTATTATCCTTCCGCTTCTGCTTACTAAGTGCTGGGATTCCGGGTATGCACCACTCACCCACTTTGTATATCAGAGACAGAACTCAGGGCCTGGGGTAGCTGACCAAGCTCTCTGCCAGCTGAGACACATGGCCAGCAGAGGTGCACAAAGACTTTTTACTATGGGGGAAAATAAATCCCTATATGTTACTTTGGTTAAGCTTTTAGTGTGTTATTTGCCAAAAAGCATTCCTAATTTCTATATTATGTTTTTTTCCTCTTCCCTCAGTGTATCTGACTCTTCTAGTCAGTGAGGTCTTGGCTCTCCTGAGCCTTTACTTAGATCTCTCACCCGAGACCGATCGTCATTGTACGACGCTAAAAGGTAAAAACAACCACTGTTTTTACTCCCTAGAAGAGATAATCAATATTTTGTCATCTTAAAATCAAAAGATGGTAATCTCCCATGACACTACAACACCCAGCCCCCCTTGTTAATCTTCTACATTTCTAAAAGCCATGGCCATGAACAATACTGTGTCTTTCCTTCCAGGCCACATGTACATGCATGTACAGACCGTTGTTTCTACATGTAATAAGATGTTGGTTCCTCTGATCCCCATGCCTCAGTTCTTCTGCTCTGTCTCCTTGAGCAGTTGGGATCTCTAAAGTGACTCAAATCAGGAAGAATGGCAGCAGTTCTTTGCCATGAAGAATGACTTTCAGGGCTCTGCCTCTGGCCTTCCCCACCATTCTGATAAATCATATGGACCCCATCACATTATGGGGGTTTCTTTTCATTCCTGTTTGCTAAATGTTTCTTAAAAACCAATGAGTAGGCACTAAATTTCCCTAAGTCAATTTAATAACCTTCCATTCATGTTAGTGTATGTTATGTACTTATTTGGCAATAATGGGCAGTTGGAGATTTGTTATAAAATAAGGCCATCATGTATGTGCTGTTTCAGATAGGGACATTTAACAGTACCCAATAAAGCATTTATCTTCTAGATTTTCATTCTTTAGTGGGCTGTCTCCAGGTCCAACCTGGGGAAAGCAGCTGCAATGTCACGAGCACGCTCAGGCTGCCCTCCGATGAAGCCCGGTGGAGAGGGACTGAGATTGCTGCAAACAATCTTGACACAGTTACGTGTCAGACTGTGTTTGAGTCACAGCTCATGCGTTAAAGTCCTAATACCCGGAATTTTACATGTCTGTGTCACAATATCTGAGGAAGTCAAGTTAAAGTGAGGTATTAGGCTGGCCCTGACATGACAGGCATCCTTACAACAGGGAGAACTGGACAGAGACTCACAGAGAGGAGAGAGTGGTTGGCAAGCCAGGGAGATCAGAGCAATCCCTTCCTCGTGGCCTGTAGAAGAATACACCGCTGCCAATGCCTGAGGGGTTGGGGACTCTTAGATCCAGAGATTTGTGAAAATAAATTTGTCATTTCAAGCTGGGTGTGATGGCACACTCTGTAGTAAAAGTGAGTGGGGGGTGGAGGAGGCAGGCGTATTAGGTTAAGTTCTAAACAGTGAGTTCAAGGCCAACCAGGCATGGATGGATGGATGGATGGATGGATGGATGGATGGATGGATGGATGGGTGGGTGGGTGGATGGATGGATGGATGAATAAAACTGGGTGTTATTTAAGCCACCAAGTCTGTGAAACTTTGTGGAATGGAAAATACATGGCCCTTTATGGGAAGAACTGTGTTTCCTCACCCCTAAATTCCTAGGCTAAAGTACTAATACCTCAAATTGTGACCATATTTAGAAATATAATTTAATTTTGTTTGAGTTCTTTGCTGTTGTTTCTATTTTGAGACAGTGTTTTTCCTAAGTACCCCAGCCTAGCTTTGAACTCATGATTCTCCTTCTTGTCTGCTGAGCACCACTGTGGTCAGCTGAGATAGTCTCTGAGAGACTATTATTAACAGGCAGTGCAATCTTTAAGAGAGGATCCAATCCTGTATGTCTGTATCGGGGAAGAAGAGCACCACACACACACACACACACACACACACACACACACGCACGCACACACACGCACACGCACGCACATCAAGACACACACACAGAGGAAGAGCATATGGACACACAGACAACCAGCTACAGGCCACAGAGCAAGGAATGCATCAGAGGCCGGCCCTGCTGCCGCTCTGAGCTTGGATCTATTGTCTTCAGAAATAATGGCCGTTTAAGCCACCTAGGCTACCAGTAGCCATATCAGACTGAAATAGCGAATCGAACTGAGACAAACCTCTGACAACCTCAGCCCTGGTCCATTTCTGGGCTACCTCATAAGACTTCAAGCTGGAACCACTCAGTAGTCACTTCTTAATTCCCATCCACAAAAAGAGTGTAGATTAAGAAATCCCAGCCTCATTTTAAACGATCAAACTTCAGGGTATTTTTTTTTAAACAATCAAACTTCAGGGCATTTTTGTTATGTAGCAAAAATATAATAAACCCAACATGTAATAATTAATAGTTGATTCTATTTACTTCCATTTATACTCAGGAAAATGGTATATCTCTTTCAGAATTCAATTTAACAAGTCCAACCTTATCTTGAAGCCAGCTGTTTTAAAGAATTAGTAAGTTCTATTCTGTTCCCATGTTTAAACTTACGAAATATTCACTCTCTCCAGTCTTACCCCAAATGTATCGGGCATAAAATGCAGGGCACTCAGACTTGCTTGGTTTACTAATGCAAGACGGACTTTCCTTCACATAAGTGTACTCCTCTTTGGAAATTTGATTTTTTTCCTAGAACGGTGTTTCTCATCGGTCAAACCACCTCGTGGTCTGGACTGACCCTCACTCCCTGATGCGGCAGGTTCTCAAGCAAAGGAAAACAAAGACCCAGGCTTTGCGCAGGCTGCACAGTGGGGCGCACACACCTCTTGATTGCCACCAGCTCCCCAGACTCATTGCTCTTGCCCATAAGCACACTCCCGTACGTGCCGTCCCCCAGCTGCCTCATGGTTGTATATCGGTTCATCTTGGGAAGGGTAATCCAGAGAGGTTGCTGACAGAGCTCGCTTCCTTGCTGAGTAGAAATCTAAATCCGTCTTTCCTTGTGGTCCTCCTCCTTTTTGTCACTACACGGGAGACAGGCTTGTCATCATTAAACACGGCTCTTCCTCAAGGTCAGGTAGGCTCATGGGATACAGCAATAAGGAATCTGGCAAAGAGACACTGAGTCCATTCTTAAGGACACCCTGCGAAAAACCGAAGCAAAAATGGTTTCAGTACAGAGTCCCCACCACACATTTACTGACATCCTAGACACATAAAAATTAGAGCTGAGATAGAGGCCATTGTTAGAGGGCATGTGTGCACTGTGGAAGAAAGTTCACACACAACAGACCACAGGCAGCTCGATGCTTCCCTGTCCCCGCACTGGGCGATCTACCCATGACTGTTCAAAGTGGGACTGATGCTTCGTGGGGTTCTCTTTCTCCTGGCGAGAGTCCATGTTCTTTCAAAGGAACCAGGGGAAAAATAAATCAGACCGCTAAACCACGCCCATTCTCTGAAGCAAGTTTTGAATGACTTCAGTTAGCATGCTAAACTTAAGTTGTATTATTTATTTAAAAATCCCCAGTGGCGGGGTTGGGGATTTAGCTCAGTGGTAGAGCGCTTGCCTAACAAGCGCAAGGCCCTGGGTTCGGTCCCCAGCTCCGAAAAAAAGAAAAAAGAAAAAGAGAAAAAAAAAATCCCCAGTGGCTTGCAACTGTCCACATTAGGCAAGAGGAGTTGAAACAAGCCACAGAGAGAGCAGTAACACAGAGGAACCTCTTACTTCATTTAAATGACATGCCACTATCTTTTACACTGAACCGAGAAACATTTGAGTCTAATTATGAATACATTCACACAAAGAGCTAGGAAACGCAACCCCTTTTTACGTCCAGGCACGTGAGGCAGGCAAGCATAGAGACAGGTTGGCCTGGGGCTCTATTTGGGTTTGGGTTATGCACACCCACCCTCTCTTACAATAACACATTGGCAGCCCCGTTCCTTCCCTTGCACATACGTACACTTTACTCTTTCGTACCTTTCTAAATAATGCACCTAGCAGAATCCGAAACCCCTTGAGCCCCACTGGCAACAGGTCACATGTACTCTCATCTCTGAAGAACAGTATAGATTTTTCCATCCCTTGTTAAAAAAAAAATCAAATGTAACACCTTCTATTCTACTGAACTATATTTCCAACATACATTATGTGCAAAGAATAGAAGGGCTGATGTGGCCTGAGGTGCTGTGCATGCACAGTGACGCAAAGCTGTGTCCTCATTAACTGTGAGCATTAAGGTGAATCCACTGCTTACCATCTAAAGCCCACGCACATTTGGGCATGCGTGTGACTAAGATAAGAAACATTCTGGGGGGAGCAGGCACAACAGACAGAATAAACACGATCCAATCTACCAGTCAAAATTGAGGACCATGCCAGTGTCGCCCCTTAGTCACCAGCTCCTCCCCTCTTGAGCCCTGAGCACTTCCACTCAGGCGTCTCAGTGTCAACCTTGACGTGGACGCCTCTCTGATCTGTAATCTCGCTTTGCTCTCAACCAAGTGATTTTGCTGTTTGCAAGTCTGTGCGAGCTCTTACTTTCAATTCTTTGGATAAGAAGCAAAGAACCAGGAGACACCCAACCTAGACCCTAACCACCAATAGCGCGTGCACGTGTGTGTGCGCGCGCACACACACACACAGACACACACACAGACACACACACAGACACACACACAGACACACACAGACACACAGACACACACACACACACAGACACAGACACAGACACACACAGACACAGACACACACACACACAGACACAGACACACACACACACAGACACAGACACACACACAGACACACAGACACAGACACAGACAGACACAGACAGACACAGACAGACACACACAGACACACACACACACACACACACACACACACACAGACACACACAGACACACGTTTATTTGGGAATTCATCAAGTCTGAGTTAGAGGATTGAGGATTGGGGCTGGAGTTGCAGCCCAGGTGGCGGAGAGCCTGCCTAACGCGCTCAGAGCTCTGGGCTAGATCCCCGGTACTGGCTGACATGGGTACCTGGAATCCCAGCTCCCGGGAATTGGAAACAAGATCAGCAGTTCAAGGTTTTTCTCTCGTATACAGCAAGTTTGAAGACAGTCTGGAAGACAGGAGACTCAGTCTCCAAACAGACAAACAAGCCAAAAAGCAGACTCGGGCTCAAATCTCTACCTGCTTCCACATTCCTACATAATGGTTTAAAAAAAACTTTTGACGGACCAAGGTAATGAAAAGAAGGGCAGTTTAGCTCTAAAATGCTATGAAACTATGAGTATATATATATACATACATACATACATACATACATACACATATATATCTTTAAAATTATTTATTGTGGGCCTGAAAGCTGACTTAGTAGGTACAGATGATTGCTGCCAAGTCTGATGACCTGAGTTCAATCCCCGGCCGGGACCCGGGACCGGGACCCATGTTAGTGGAAGGAGAGAAATAATTCCCACAGGTGTCAGGCCCCGCCTCCGTCTCCTCTCTCTCTCTCTCTCTCTCTCTCTCTCTCTCTCTCTCTCTCTCTCTCACACACACACACACACACACACACACACACACACACACGTACACATAATAAAACGATTTACTTGTGGTACAGGTCACTGAACGCAGGGCCTGGCGTGTGCTAGGCCCTGTACAATTGATCTATACCTCAGTCCTGAATATGTATTTTCAAAAAGTGAACTTTTCCCACTAACAGATCAGCTTTGTAATTATTATAGCAAAAAGGAGAACGAATAAAGGAAAGAAAGGTCACTGGTCTCTGACAGACACATATTCTCTTGCAACGGGGAGTAGAGCAAAACAAGTAAAACAAAAAGCTTGGCCGAAAGACTGCTTTTCTCACAATTTCTTCAAGACCACAATCAATTACTCTTTGTCCTAACGACGATGACAGTGCTGGCATTAAGATGATGTGGGTATGGCAAATAAATGACCCGAGTCATCCTGCGGCAGCGCCCTGATGCTCCCACACCCCCTCACCAGAGACAGCGAGGTGGTCAGAAACCCCTGCTCACTTCTTTCACAACAGAAACCCCAGGAAACTTTCTGGAAAGGAAAGGAACTCAGTTATTTGAGGCTTTCCATCTTCCAGGTATTCAAGCCGCAGAAATAAACCTGTAAGGTTCCTGCAAGTCATTCTGTCCTTCATGGATGCCAAGTGCTTTCCTCTAAATGATTGCTAATCGTGAAACTGGTATAGCTTAGCCAAGAAACAGAACTAGCACAGAGCAGCAGAGTCTAGTTTGCCCTTCCTCTACAGAATCTGACAGCCCTCCCCTGACTGGCCACCCCCCATGCGGCTCAGTCCTGGCCCCACTTGGGCATGTGACTTGTTCTGGCCAATAAACTATGAAGAAAAGCCTTGGGGTCAGGGATGAGGCTGTCCCAGCAGGCTGCTGTTCAGCCTGGGTCCTGGGTGAAGAAGATGAACGGGGACAGTGCTAGGCCAAGTGCAGCCAGTCAGGGACGGGAGAGTGAAACAGGCTTTGAGGTTGCATCATTTGTCACTAGAGTAACACTGAGCAACAAATAACCCAGGATCAATCACTATTGGTATCTGCTCATTCAGTCAGGAACTGCAGTATGCCCCACCCCACCCCCGCCCCACCACAACCCCTTTCAGTACAGAGTCCAGGGTATGGTCCCTTACTGCATTTATTGGTCAAGTGGCTACAGAGCTTTCAAGTCTCCAGTTTGAGGTTGTCCATGAAGTAACCACTCTCAGATCTGTGGGGGACTGTACGTGAGGTTTTCTACTTTTGGGATTACAGCCTAACACAAAGATGTTAGGTTCTGTAACATGACGGACTTCCTATTTCTGGATTGGATGCTCAATTTATTAAGCAGTCAGATGAGAACAGTATTGGCAGACAAAGATCTAGCAAAAATTCGTCAACATGTATGTGAAACTTGCCAGAGTATGGGATGCAAACATTTCTGTATTTTTAAAAAGCAATATGGCAGTCACATCTATGTCACCGATGCCTTCGAGTAGCATCCCCATGTACCTGCAGACAAATATGCAGAAGTATAAAGGAAGTATACTTTATATATATACTTATATGGGAAGTATAAAGAACAGAGCAGACAGAGAGGGCGAGGGCTCCTGTCATTCCTGCTACAAATGAATCCACAGAACCCTATTTTAAAAATTTCATTTTTCCAGATAGGGTTGCCCCGGAATGGTTCTGGTGGTCCCTTAGGCCTCGGTAGGTCTTGATTTTATAATTACGTTTGGACAAAACAAGGCGCAGCCTAACCATGCTCTCTGTAGCAAGGATGCTCGCTGGTTCCCGCCATTGTTCTGCTTTTATTCTGCATTTCAAGAGACCGTCTTTCAACACGTGTCTCTGACCGCTCTTGGCTTTCAGAAATCTCTCACTGAGCTGGAGACTCTATGCTGAGTCTTCAAATATCACCCTTAGAAGACAGCTTACTTAAAATGTCCCTTACAGGTCAGTCCTTCCTTCCAGGGTGACTTCCCTCCTGCTGTAGCACTTTTCACTCTGAGGTAACACACAGAGAGGCCAACAAGGATGTGTGCTAGCTGTCAAAGTCCCCATGGATTTGGAAAGCAGGCTTTCTGAGCCCTCTCACCGTTGACGAGCGCACACGCCACGGCAAAGTCACGTGGTTCCTTGTTTTCAGGGTTTATCTGGAATGCTGTGAGGTTTTTAGATCATGGGGAGTGTCTATGGATTTAACATTTTTCAGATAGGAAATATTTTCTTCAAAGATACACAGAAACAGTTAGGCTATGAAACTCCGTAGTGAGACTTTGCATTTGTAAGATGCCATTTATATTTAGGGTTTCTTTGTCTTCCTCAGCTTATGTCTAGGTGGAAGGTTCTAAGGACAACAAGTGACTTTTGGTTTGCCTGAGAAAAAGAAGAGACAGTTTTCCTAAACGATCTTTATGTTATACAAAGATACCAATCAAAATATCACGGTATCAATGTAGAAAAATTACTGTAGAAACTACATCTAAAGTATAGATTTAAAAAAGATTTGTGTTTGATGTATACTAATGTATGTGGGTGTTTTGTCTGCATGTACGTCTGCACACCAGAAGAAGGCATGGCATACTATGGGACTACAGTTATAGACTCTCCAAGCCCACATGTGGGTGCTAGGATTTGAACTCAAGATCTTTGGAAAAGCAGCCAGGGCTCTTAACTGACAAGCCATCTCTCTAACCCTAATGTTTCTTAACTGAAATGTTTTTTCCCCCCTTTCCCACACGAACAAACACAACTCTGAAAGGTGTTTTGTGGTACTTGTTCTGTTTTGGACCATGTGCTATGATTTAGGGGCACACAGACTAAGACACATTTGATTGTACTCCAGTTACTTTTGCAGCCGATCACAGCACTTCTGATTGCTGCCCTGTCTTCCCCCATCCCCCACCCCCATCCCTCAGCCCCCATCCCGACTCTCCATCCCCTCACCCCCCTCAGGAGAACATGCCTGTCTTCTGGGGAAATCAGTTCTTAAGAGGTCTATCAATCCTTTCTGGTTAAGTAACATTTATTTAGGCAGAGGGTTTTATCACAGCACTCCAGCTGTTAATAAGAATGTAAAACAAACCCACGGGGAGTTAATGAACTGTTTATGATCAAGGAGAATCAAGGACAAAGTCGACCTGATATTCAAGTGAGGCTTGAAAGTCTTTGTTTTCTGAGTATGATACCTAACTTATAACCTCCATTTTTTTTTTTTTGGCTTTAAAGTTGCTGCACTTCAAAAAGGACCAACCCCTTTGTTCCAAAGCTACACAGCCTCCGTAGCTCAACCATAAGACTCCTAGATACATCAGCATAAGAACCGTCAGTGGACAGGGGCCTGGGCTGTCAGTGGACAGAGGCCTGGGCTATCAGTGGACAGGGGCCTGAGGCTGTCAGTGGACAGGGGCCTGAGGCTGTCAGTGGACAGGAACCTGTGTCTGTCAGTGGACAGGAGCCTGAGGCTGTCAGTGGACAGGAGCCTAAGACTGTCAGTGGACAGGGGCCTGAGGCTGTCAGTGGACAGGGGCCTGAGGCTGTCAGTGGACAGGGGCCCGAGGCTGTCAGTAGACATATGCCTTGGATGTCAATGGATAGAGGTCTTGACTGTCCGTGGACAGAGACTTGGGCTGTCAGTGGACAGAGACCTGGGCTTTCAGTAGACAGAGGTCTGGGCTGTCAGTGGACGGAGGCCTGAGCTGTCAGTGGACAGGGGCCTGCTGGGCTGTCAGTGGACAGAGACCTGAGACTGTCAGTGGACAGAGACCTGAGACTGTCAGT
The DNA here is from genome assembly GCF_021556685.1 of Rattus norvegicus. Classification (NCBI taxonomy): domain Eukaryota; kingdom Metazoa; phylum Chordata; class Mammalia; order Rodentia; family Muridae; genus Rattus; species Rattus norvegicus. The sequence goes on along the minus strand of NC_141550.1, from coordinate 23,613,531 downwards.
GGATAGGGGCCTGTGGCAGGCAATGGACAAGGGCCTATGGTTGGCAGTGACAGGGACCTATGGTGCCAGCCACACGCTACCTTGAAACTTAGAGTTGCACCTGGATCATCCTGATTTCTGGAAAGATACTAAAAAGTTCCTGGAAGCAGTGAAGAGAAACAAAGTTTTAGACACTAGAACCTGGAAGGTTTAGCCAAAAAACATCCACAGGGAAGCATTGCCATAAAAATAATGTAATTCCAGGGCTGGAGAGATGCTCAGTGGTTAAGAACACTTGTTCTTACAGAGGACCCAGGCTTAATTCCCAGCACCCACGTATCAGTTCACACCCCAGTTACATGTGGCATACAACACACAGGCATATGGGCAAGCACACCACTCATACACAGAAGATACAAATAAATCAATCTTCAAAATTAAAGTTTTACAGATGCACTTCTGAACTACACTGGTATGGGCACTGGTGTTGGCTCTATGATTAACAGGCAGCGTTTTGAAAGCATGAGGATCTGAGTGTGGATACCCAGCACCCACAGGAAAACCTTGGTGTGGTCACACATGCCTGTAACCCCCTGGCATTGGGAAACAGACAGGAGGACCCCTGGTGCACACGGACTTCTGGCCTAGTCCAGATTCAGGGGAGAGACCTGTCTTATGGGGACAGTGGGGAAGCAGGACACCTGGTCTCCTCTGGCCTCTGCACACACAGCGTACACACGGATAGAATGGTGGGATAGACATCCTTTTACTCAATTACTTTCCTGATAATGGCTAACGGAACACAAAGCATCGGGAGCATTAGGTCAAAGAGTCATGGAGGTGGTCCTGAGGAGGGACACACTGCTTTGGAAGGGACCAGAAAAGAGAGTGCTCACAAACAAAGACATAGGGGAGAGGGTGGGCTTAGGACAGCAGTACCCACGAGGGAGAAGCAGAAGGTAAGATTGTGCCAGAATAAGTAGCAAAACCCACTTAGCGCCCACTTCAGAAATGTCTGCCATCTTCTGATCACCATTCAGACCATCAACCACCGGCGCCACCACCTCCAAGTGGAGGACCACCCTGCCTACTTGTGCCCGGCGTTCACAGTCAGCAGACCACCCACCCAACGATGGCTCTCTCCTCTGGAAGCTGAACCATTTTTGAAGAAGCTGTTCTGCAAACTTAGTCTCTTAAGCCAAACTAACCAACCTCCAAATAAACGACGGGAATGAAAATTCTATTTTGAGGGCACTGGTGGAAGAGGCTGGACTTACATCTAAGGGTTGGCCAGTAGGGATCACAGCCACGTCTCAGTGGTGTGTTTGGGATGAGGTGAGATGGTGCAGATGTCAGTGGATATTTAAAAGGTCAGATCGGTGAGAAGCGGTCAGTTTGACACCTTGCCTCCTCCTTAGGTAAATCACCCTTGTGTCCTATGCCTCCTGTCAAATACTTTAGAAGGGCTTCACCTGAGTCACAGTAACTATAAAGTAAACAATTTTCAGGTCGGAAGGTACTTCCTGTCCCTTGCATCCTCTGAAGACATAGGGACAATGAGTCAACGAGAGGCGGCATGGCTGTGAAGGTAGCGTGCGTGCATGCGTGAGTGCAAGCATGCATGTGTGCGTGCCCGCAGACTAGAGATCAACCTCTGGTGTCCTTCAGGATGTGGTCGCTTTGCTGTTTTGTGACAGGGCCTCTCACTTGTTGAGGGCTTGCCGATCAGGCTAGGCTAGATGACCACGAAGCTTCATCTGCTTTTGCCTTTGAAACTGCAAAAGGGCGTGCCACCATGACTCCCTGCTTTTGGTTGGTTGGTTGGTTGGTTGGTTGGTTGTTCTGTAGATTGAACTCAGGTCCTCACATTTGTGTGGTGTGGGGCAAACACCTTCCCATTCCTGAAGGTAGAAATCAGTATTCACTGATTGCACTCAATAACGACTCTTGCCGCATGGCAAGCCCCCGAACTGATTACAGCTCAAAAAGCAGTGCATCTACCCTAAGAAAAGCACAAGCACCACCCACGGCTTTCTGTCTCACAGACAGTAACAGTGCTGTAAACCATTGGTGTAACACACCTGGTAAGGACTCGGACTTTACGACGGTTCAGCCGTAACACTCACTGACTTTCATGCCGCTTAAACAAATATTCTACGCTGACCTTAAAAAGGGCAATCATTTAGACTCTCAACCATAGAACCTTAATAAATATTCATTCTCTCGTATTTACTTTGATCAAACTGCACCATCACTGCTTAGATGCACGGTTACCGTAAAACCTCAACTAGCTAATAAGAGATTTAAATAGGATTAAGAAGGATTGTCGTGGAGGGCAGATGGAGGGGAATATGTGCCTGTCAGCCCCCCCAGCAGAGGTAAGGTCTGGAGAGTTCTGAGAAGAACACATCATTGGAATATTTCTAGGCTGTCATTAACTTTGTAAACAAAATTGTGGCATTGAGGAATTGCTGAATCAGCTTAAAAAAAAAAAAAAGAAAAGGAAAAACAAACCAAAGATTCCACCTTAGTCAAGAGACAGGCACACCTACAGAAATCAAAAGATTATTGTAAGGGGAAAAGAAAGATTCGTCCCTACCTCCTTCCCTTGCCCCTCTCCAGACTGGATCTCATGAAGCCCAGACTAGGTTAGTCACTCATGATACTTTTGAATTCTTGGTCTTCCTGTCTTTACCATCTAAGTGTTAGGACAGACAGCGCCGCCACACCAGGCAGGAAAAGATTCTGCCTCAGATTGTAGATCCACAAAGTTAGCTCTGTGCGAGCATTCGCAAATTGTTTACAAATTAATAATAGACCTACAGCACGGAGAGATCTAAGAACAGGCTGCCCAAGGCCAGCTCTGAGGAGAGGGGACGAGTATCCCTCCCCTGTCACTGCCCATAGGTTGGAAGTAACTTCTCCTCCTGCTACTACTTCTACTCCATTGGTAAAACAAGTGACCTCTGTTAGAATCCTTTACCATTACAACAAATGACATAGTGACAACGGATGACATTGCATAGTGACATAAATCCCTTTTCCTGAGCTCCATAGCTGTGCCTACATTAAAGGCCCAATCTGGCAGTAAAGAGCCAGTCTTTGTCTGGAGCCCTCTGATCCTTGGGAGTTAAGTCTGCAGGAGCAGATGTAATGGGGGTTGGGAACAGGGGATTCTGACCCTGGAGGGTGAATCTTCCGGGACTGAAGAGGGCAGCGAGGCAGCCCTTCTGTGCCCTGACTCAGTGTTCACCTGCATGCAACCTGGAATGCACCAAGGAGGGCTGGAGTCGGACCTTCTCCTTCTCCTTTCATTTCCACTTTATAAGATCGGAAACTAGTTGTGCTTCCCCGTACCACCCCCTATCCAGTCTCGCGCTTCACTCCTAAAAGTAGTTTCAATGCACCCCGAGCACCCTGAGGACGTGTAGGGGATCCAGGGCACCAGGCTCAGGCTAGGGGTCTCTCTGAAGAGGGGCTGGAGGACAGCACCAAGTCTTAGAGAGAGCCCTAGGGAGCCTGAGAGACTCTGGGGGAGACCTGGGGGACCCCTGGGAGCCCTCGGAGCTCCAGGGAGCCTGCGAGAACCTGGGGAATTTAGTTAGCGGAAGAGCCAGGCCCTTTCTCAGGTCTCCCACCCCAGGCCCGCCGCTCCGCCCTGGGACCCTCCTCCCGCTCGCTCGCCGGCCCATACCGGCGTCCAGGTCCCGCCTCCCAGCGGAGAGTAGCCCTGGCTGGTCTGGGCACCGAGGCCACATGCCCGGCGGCTTCGAAGCTTAGGTCGGGCTGGGTCCCGCAGCCTACTCGGGATTACCCGCCGGCGCGGGCAGCTTACCTCGATCGCTCCCTTGTGAAGCTCCAGCGCCTTGTGTGTTTCGTATCCTAGGAAACGGCCAGGGCGCGCCAGCCCGCGCGCCTAACCCGCTCACGCCACGCCCACCGAGGGCGGGGTCGAGCTGACGCACCACGCCCACCATCGTAAGCCTCGCCCCCGCGAAGACCGGATTCAGGGAACACCTGGCTAATCTATTATTCTGTCAATCTTTTTTGGTCGCTGTATTTTTTTTTAAATGACTAATAGTGTTTATTTATTCTTGAAACATTTTTCATTATATAAATTGTCCACTTGAAACTAAAAGGGACTTTCTAGATTTTTTTTTTTTTGTTGGCTTTCACAATGTAAGGTAACTTAGATCTTGTTAGGAAATAGATTGAAACTGACAAGCTACATCCCTTTGTTCCACTGGCACAAAGAAGCAACACTTCACCACCGCGAACAAACTCTATGTGACTACGGCTTAAGAACTAGATTTCCAATGATATGCGAATCAAGACAGGAACTAACACACAAATGCTGGACACCTTAAAACTGAATAGATCATGCGTCAAATACTGCAGAATAAGCTAAGTCTGCCTTTAAAGGGATCTGTTTAATCCTATGCGAAGTAATTTGCATAGCTTGCCTGTCATATGGCTTTAATAAATGAAGACACTGAGTTGCGCACATGAGGCATTCATTATGAGCTAGGACAGGGACAATAAAATAAATCACTGGGGATGGAAGAGGGAGTAACAGTGGCGATGGGCATGAAAGTATAGTGTGATCATGTCGGACAATGAGGACAAGAAGAATAGGCAATGCTCACAACGAGAGAGTTAACTCTTGAAAATCAACTTTTTCTTTTCTTTTTGAGATTATAATAAGTATATCCTTTCCTTCCCCTTTCTCCCTCCAGACCCTCCCATATCAGCCTCCTGCTTCTCTTTCAAATTCATGGCATCTTCTCATTAGTTGTTGTTACTTGCAAATACACATACACACAAATGTTTCTAAATATAACCTGCTCAGTCTAGATAATGTAACTCGTATGCATGTTTTCGGGGCTGGTCATTCAAAGCTGACAACAGGTGTGCTCTTCCCTGGCAAAGACCAGTTCTTCTACTCTGTGTTCTTTTGTTACCTGGAGTTCTTTGTGTATGGTTGAGACCTTGTGGTTTCCCCCCAATCCTTCCACCCAATCCTCCGACCTAGTCTACTTCAACATGTCTACTGTAAATGTCCTGTCACATTTAAACAGCCATGCCGGTGAGTCTCCTGGCCTCTGACTTCACTAGAAGACACAGGCTCACAGCACACTCTCTAATCCTCTGGCTCTGACAGACTTTCTATCCCCTCTCCTGCAATGTTCCTTAGATACTGGAGTTGTGTCATAGATGTGTCCACTAGGACACACAACTTTGTGTTTGATTGCTTGTGGTTTTCTGAAACGATCTCATCTCTTGCAAGGAGATGTTTTCCTGATGAGGGATGAGGACTTGCCTGGAATTCACCATGTAGCCCAGGCTGGCCTAGAAAGGAGAGTCTTGATTACTTTTTCCAGAATTTGGTTGGCTTGCCCTCGGCTTTACTCTGTTAAATCTTGATTCACTAAATCTCGTTCTCAGGCTGCATAGCCTGTGAGAGGCCTTGTGCTTGTGCTTTATACACCGCCTTGGGTACTCTTGCATTTCAGATTCTTACATTGGACACTTTCTTGGGTCTGTTCTTCTCCCCCAAGACTTCTTAAGTCTACTTTCATTCATTAAGAGAACGCACAGGGTTAGACAGCGGTGTGGTAAAACCAGGGAGACGAAGGTGTGACAAACGAGTGAACAGCAACTAGTGTAGAGCGAGAGGAGGGGACACTGGTGGCACTGGAAAAACCCAAGCGAGCCCTGAGTCAGGAGCAGGGAGGGAGAAGCAGTGGCTTGTCAGGGATAACTCTGTTAGGCACCACTGGGAAGAGGGTCGAGGTAGATAAACAGACCTTATCACAGCTTATAGTGAAGCAGGCAGATGAAGGAAAAAGTATGTTGGGCAGGCCTGGTGGAACATACCTTTAATCCCAGCCCTCAGGAGAATGAGGGGAGAAGATTGAGAGTTTTAGGTTAGACAGGGCTACACGGTGTCTTAAACCTGGTAGGATGATGTATGACTATAAATCCAGCACTGGGGAGGTGGAGGTGGGAGGGTCAAGAATTCAAGGCTAGCCTCAGCTACATCCTGAATTTCCAGGGCAGTCTGGGGTACATGAGATGATCAATAACATGAAGCAAAATACCCCCTCAATTCAAAAAGCCCAAACAAAAACAAAAACAAAAGAAAATAAAACAATAACAACAACAAAACCAAAACAAAACAAGAAAAAAAAAAACAACGTTAGATCAGAGAGGTCTTACTATGGGGAAGCCTACTCCCCATATGAAGTATGCATGAGCGGTGAACCAGTAAATCCCCCAAAATGACGTTCCGATTTACATTTTACCTAGGTGAGCGAGCATAGAAGAGGATGGTGCACCAGAGCTTCCAGGGACTAAGCCACTACCTAAAGACTATACATGGACTGACCCTGGACTCTGACCTCATAGGTAGCAATGAATATCCTAGTAAGAGCACCAGTGGAAGGGGAAGCCCTGGGTCCTGCTAAGACTGAACCCCCAGTGAACGTGATTGTTGGGGGGAGGGCGGCAATGGGGGGAGGATGGGGAGGGGAACACCCATAAAGAAGGGGAGGGGGAGGAGTTAGGGGGATGTTGGCCCGGAAACCGGGAAAGGGAGTAACACTCGAAATGTAAATAAGAAATACTCAAGTTAATAAAAATAAATAAATAAATAAATAAAAAAGAGGATGGTGCAGGACCGAGTGGGATGTCTGGAGGCCAGAAGAGAAGAAGGGGGAAAAAACCGATGGGATCCAAAGAGAGCAGAGAGGTAGGAGAGGACACAGAACGCAGGGAGACATAGGTGTTAAAGCAGGCGGGACCGTCTACTCTAGATCAGGTGGTGCTATGGCTAGGATGAACAAGAGAGGAAGATCTGAGGGTGAATGAAGCGTGTAAACAACGAGTCTGGTTTGATACTCAATTCGAGACGGCAAGAGGGTCGGAGGTGTAAATGCTGGGTCTCTGGCGCTGTGGATGAAGCAGTGAATGTGATCATTAAGTTGTAAAGCTGCAAGAAGAACAAAGGTCCGAGGGTCTGGGAAAGCCCGTATTTAAAAAAAGGATAATGGGAAAGAGGAAGCGACAGAGGGATGTGGGGTATTTCATGAGGACAAGAGGACATCAGGGAAGACAAGAAGGAGCGATGAAAAAAAAAAAAAAAAACCGAGATAGTGTGTGGCAGCTTAGAGTACGGCCTGAGCATCTGCCGGAAACAACCCGCATGCTTAAAGCACGGCTTTATCCCATTGGTGCCACAGGAAGAATCGAGTCTCTCAGCGTTCACTCGCCCTTCTCAAAGGAGCCTGGTGCCCACACAGCAGTCCCAGACCCATCGCAAAGACCAAGGTGACCAAAGGCAAGGCCCACAGCAGCCAGCAGACCAAGGCTTCACCAAGCAGCAGGTCTGAAGGAGAGATGAGATTATCCAGGAACTGTGGCTGGTGTAGTGCCCAGCCGGTAAGTTCTTGGTACCAGCATAAGGACACGAGTTAGGCTTCTTAGAAGTCCCATAAACACCGGGTGAGGCAGTGCAGGTCTACAAACCCAGCACTGTTGCCTGGGACAGGGGTGGGGAGTGAGAGAGAATTGATTCCTGAAGACCCCTGGCTAGCGGGTCTAAGCAGACGGTGCACTCCAGCTCAGTGAGACCCTATCTCAAAAAACAAGATGTAGAACGGAAGAGAGACATTAAGTTCTGGTCTCCACATATTTATTGTACTCAGTGGGTGAACACACACACACACAGATAAACACACATACACATACACACAGATATACGCACACTCATACAAATATTCATACACACAGAGACAGACACACAGACATAGACACACAGACACATGTACATACAGATACAGAGAGACACACAGACACATGCACACACAGATACACAGACACACACAGGCACATATACACGCAGATACACAAACACACAAATACACTCACAAACACAGAGGCAGACAGATGTACACAGACACAAACACACGAAGAAATAGAGAGGCACACACAGATACACAGACACACACAGACATACACAAACACAGCACACACACACATATATACACACCAACACCCACAGACACACATATACACACACAAATGCACGTAGATACACACAAACACAAGCACACAGACACACAGATACACACACACACACAGACATATACACAGACACATGGGATCGGACATTTTACCAACAGTGGGCATAGTATAAAATAACTTCTAAGGGCAACACTTTAGGGCAAGGAATGAAACACCAGGAGTGAGGGTGGTTCAGTAATATTTTGGTGTTGGAAAGAATGGGCTAAGCCAGTAGATAGCATTGGCTCTAAGTGTTAATACCAGACCTGGGGATTTGAAGATCCTTACAGTGGTTACAATTAATAGCTTCAGTCTCTGTTAGATGTGAAAGATAAATTTCAGGACTACCCAGGGCTTTCCTTGCCTTGGACTTGGAATTAGCTGCTCACTAAATACTCTTGTGTTTCCTTTAAGTAAATGTGGGTGTTTGGAAACCCCGGCCCCCACTGTTTGCATGTAAATTACTACTTGAAGCGGCTTTCTGGCTTTCCGAGACCAGAGTAAGAAAGCGGGTTTTAACAAATCATCTGTTCATCTGGCCCTCCATGCTGGCATCGAGTGTCTGAACACGAATTCTATCAAGCAGTTCATTTGTAGGGGAATTATTGCAGCAATGCACTGAAGAGAGTCACATTTAGATACACGCCTTAACAACTTGTTCCACAAAGTCAAGATTCCTTTACACATTCATTTATGCTTAGAATACATCCCACAGAAAGTGTGCTGTACCATTCTGTTTGCAAAAGTTACTTCCAATTTTTTTTTTGTTTTGACTTATATACCTGAGGTCGGGTACATTTATTTCTAGTTGTATTTAGTTTTAGTGTTTCCAGCCTATGCATGTGGTGGGAGAAATGGGACAGAATGTTTGGAAAGAAAATTACAGGAAGAGCAGCTTGGGCATGGGGGATTTAGAGTCACAGAAGTGCTAATTCTCCTAAGCTGGTCTAGAGTCAACCGATCCCCATGACACCCTGGAAGGGGTTCCCCAACAATTTAATAAACTGATTCTTATTGATAGCTGGAGCTGGTAGTATATTCTTGTAATCCCAGAAGTCTGGAGGCTGACACAGGAGGGTCTTGAGTTCAGGGCTAGCCTGGGTTACGTAGTGAGCTCAAGGATAGCCTGAAGTATAAAGTGAGATTGTGTAGAACAACATTAGGGGTTAAGAAGGAGGAGCTGGTGAATTTGATCAATGCAGACGTGAATGTCATTGTCAAAGAACAAACAATAAAGTTAACCACCAACCAAATAAACAGCCCACTTTGAATACTTAAATGAAAGGCCAGATAGGGCTAAGATGCTCCATGGTCACGTGATCTGCAATAACTCATTGAACTTGTGTCCCTCTCAGAATGATGGCGCCCATCTCTACAGCTGCCAGGGAAGGAGCTTGAGGTAAGAGAGTGCCTGGAACTCACTTTGAGGCCACTACACTCTCAGCCCCCTCCCTCCTCTTATGATTTTTTATTTTGAGACACATGTGATATTGGTTGACACGAAGCTGAAAGCCACCCAGAGCAGACATGAAGATGCTCATCAATTATACATCTCCGAAGCGTAATATGGAATGGGTTGGAAAAACTTTTTATTTTTAGAAAGGATCAGAGGTAGCCCAGGCTAGCCTTGAACTCTCAGTGTAGAAGGTGGGACTTGAACGGCCGATCTTCCTGCCCTGGAGAACCCAGTTTGGGAAGGGGAAATGCCGATTTCCACTAAGCTTTTCTGAGGGTGCACTCTATGGTCACATAGCCCATTGGTTTTGGAGTAGAACAAACTTTGAGAGCGATCTAACTTCCTGTCACTAGACCTCTCCTTCCACTGTCTCCCACTAGTGACACACATACTGGGCTTAAATATTTCTCCCCCTCCTCCTCCCCTCCCCCTCCTTCTCCCTCAACCCTCCTCCTCCCCCCACCCCCTCTCTTTCTCTCTGTGTATGTGTGTGTGTGCGTGTGTGTGCTTATATGTGCAGGTGCACATTCCCACTCCCACTCAGAGGTCAAAGGCGAACACACCAGGCCCCCCCCCCTCTATCGGTCTCTGACATTACTTCCTTTAGTCGTTGTCTGTCACTGAACCTGGAGTTAAGCTGTGGGCCAACAATCCTTCTGACTCCGCTCCCCACAGCACTGGGGTCACACACACATTTGATGTGGATTCTAAGGATTTGAGTTAGGTTCCTGGCGCTTTAACAGCAACCGCTGCCTCCCTGAGCTGTCTCCTCAGCCTCTACAGGGTCCAAACCTTTAACAGAGAAACACTGGAGACCCAAACTGTAGTACTTGATCGCAATTTTTCATCTGGGCTTACTCCATGCACGCACCATCTTCCCTGGGAAAGGATGTTCATCCCAACTACAATTACGTAGAGTACCAAGGCTGTTGCTATTCTTTTTAATTTTGGTTTAAGCTACATATTCTTGTCACAAAGATGTCAGTTTTAAGAAAACTGGGCAATCTTATTTACATGCTATATCAGAAGTAGCCACAAGGTGGCATTGTTCTACAAGCTCCTCTCCCTCTCCCTCCTCTTCCAATCATTCATCCATCCATCCATCTTTTCTCGATTCCTTTCTTTCTAGGCTCCTCTCTCTCTCTCTCTCTCTCTCTCTCTCTCTCTCTCTCTCTCTCTCTCTCTCTCTCTCTTTCTCTCTCTCTCTCTCTCTCTCTCTCTCAATGGGAAACTTACACAAATCTATTTGTGGAGAAGTTTTGCTTTTTTTCATTCGTTTTTGATTTATTGAATACTTCATATATGAGTACACTATATTTAAATTTTTTGCATACCCCCTCCTTCCTCAAATTACTGCCTTGTACTCTCCTAAACCTCTCTTGAATTTATGACCTCCTTTTCTACAATAATTCTTATTATGTATATTCTGATACAGGGTCTCACTTTGTAATCCAGGCTGGGCTAGAGCTCACCAAATAGCCCAAGACAGTTTCAAATCACAGCGATCTATCTGCCTTAGCTTCCAGAGTGCTAGGATTACTCGTGTGAGCCACCGTGCCTGGTTAGGTATTTGCTTTTCGTTTCTTCTTTAATTGAAAGTGGTGGGTTTTTTCACATAATACACCCTGATTAGTTTCCCTTCCTCTGTTCTTCACATTTTCCCCCTTCCATCCAGATCCACTCTCTTTCTGTCTCTCATTAGAAACAAACAGGGCTCTAAGGGATAATAATAAAATAAGGTAAAATAAAATGTAATATAGTAAGATAAGCCAAACACTAACACATCAGAATTGGACAAAACAAAGGGATACAAGAAAAGGAACCCGAGAAGGCATAAGAATCTGAAACTCACTCAGGAATCCCACAAAAACACCAAACTGAACGTCATAATGTCCATGCAGAGGACCTGGTGCAGACCTGTGAACGCTCCGTCAGCCTCTGTGAGTTCAGATGAGCTTTGCTCAGTTGATTTAGAGAGTCCTGTTTTCTTTGTGTCCTCTCTGCCCTCTAGAGATTACACTCTCTCTGCCTCCTCTTCCTCAGGGTTTCCAGAGTCCCGAGGGGAGAGATTTGGTAGAGACACCCATTTAGCACGAAGGGTTCCGAGATCTCTCAGTCTATGCACATTATCTGGCTGTGGGTCTCTGTATTTGGTCCTGTCTGCTGCAGGAGGGAGCTTCTCTGACGATGGCTGAGCAAGACAGTGATCTGAGTGTCATTAGAAGTCATTTCGTTGATGCTTCCTTTTAGTAGATCAGTAGTGTTTTGGTTTCCCTAGGTCCTGGAGCTATCAAGTCTAGGTTCTTGGTCAGCTGTGGGAGTTTCCTGGTGGAACTGTTAGGATCACTTATACATACTAGCATATCACTTGCAAACAAAGATACTCGGAGTTCTTCCTTTCCAATTTGTACCCCCTGATCTCCTTCAGCCCATTGTCTATTGCTGTAGCTAAGACTTCAAGTGCTATATTGAATAGGTTTGGAGAGAGTGGACAACCTTGTCTCAGTCCAGATTTTAGTGGAATCGCTTTGAGTTTCTCTCCATTTAAGTTGATGCTATGGGCTCGCTGTAAATTGCCTTCATTATGTTGAGGTGTGTCCATTGTATCCCTAGTCTCTCCAGAACTTTCATCATAAAGGGGTGTTGGATTTTGTCAAAGTCCTTTTCTGCCTCACGTGGTTTTGGGCTGTCAGTTTGTTTATGTGGTGGATTACATTGATGGATTTTCATATGTTGAACCATCCCTGCATCCCTGAGATGGAGCCTATGTGATCATAGTGGATGGCCTCTTAGATGTTCTTGGATGCGTTTTGCAAGTATTTTATGAGAATTTCTGCATCTATGTTCCTAAGGAAAAGTGTCCTGTAATTCTTTCTCTGTAGGATCTACATGTGGTTCATGTATCAGGGTAACTGTGGCCTCATAAAATGAAATGGGCAATGTTCCTTCTGTCTTATTTTGTGGAATAGTTTGAGGAGTATTGGCATTAACTCTTCTTTGGTAGAATTTAGTGCCGAAACCTTATGGCCCTGGCCTTTGTTTTGGTTTTGTTTGTTTTCTTCCCATTTAATGACTGCCTATATTTTACTAGGGGCTATAGGTTTGCTTATCTGGTCTTGATTTAACTCTGGTAAATGGCATATATTAAGAAAAATATCCATTTCTTTTAGAGTTTCCAATTCAGTGAAGTGTAGGTTTTTAAAATACATCCTATGATTCTCCGGATTTCCCCACTGTTAGTCCCCTTCTCATTTTTCATTTTGTTAATTTGGATATTTTCCTCACTGCCTTTTAGTTAATTTGAATAATAATTTGATTTTCTCAAAGAAAAAAACCAAGTCTTTGTTTTATTGATTCTTTGCATTGTGTTTTGTTTCTATTTTATTAATTTCAGCCCTGAGTTTGATTATTTTTGTCATCTCCTCCTTTTGGGTATGATTTCTTTCTTCCTTCCTTCCTTTCTTCCTTCCTTTCTTTCTTTCTTTCTTTCTTTCTTTCTTCCTTCCTTCCTTTCTTTCTTTCCTTCTTTGTTATTGTTCTAGAGTTTTTGGTGTGGTGTTAAGTTACTAATATGAGATTCCCCCCCTTTTTAATGTAGGCACTTAGTACTATGAACGTGCCTTTTAGAACTGCTTTCAATGTGTCCCATAAGTTTGAGTATGTTGTGTATTTATATTCATTCAATTCTACACAGCTTTAAATTTCTTTCTTAATTTTTGTTGTGACCCATTTTTCATTTATTAGTGTTTTTCATTTGCATAAATTATAAGCGTTCTGTGGTTTCTGTGGCTGAAATCCAGTTTTAATCTGTGTTGGTCAGGTAAGATCCAGGGTGTATTTCAGTTTTCTTGTAATCGAGGAGATTTGCTTTGGTCTAAGTATGTGGTATTTGGGAGAAAGTTTCATGAGGTCCTGAGAAGACATATGCTTTTGTGTTCAGATGAAATAGTCTGTAAATATCTAGTCAGTCCATTGGGTTTATGGGATCAGAGGGCTCCAGCATTCCTCCATTTAGTGTTTGTCTGAATGACCTGTCTTAACCACCTAGCCATCTCTCCAGCCCCTTGGATGACGTCTGTTAGTAAGAGTGGAGTACTGCAGTCTCCCACTATTAGTGTGTGATGGTCAATATGACATTTAAGCTGTAGTAGTGTTTCTTTTATGCATTTGGGAGACCTTGTGTTTGGTCGTAGATGTTAAGAATTGCAATGTCCTCTTGGTGAAGTTTCCTTTGATGAGTATGTAGTGTTCTTCCCTCTCTTCTGATTAGTTTTGGTTTGCAGTCTATTTTGTCAGATATTAAAACGGCTACTCTAGCTTGCTTCTCAGGTTCATTTTACTGGAAAATCATTTTCCATCCCTTTACCCCGAGGTAATGTCTATCCTTGAAGCAAAAGTGTGTTTCTTGGATGCTGCTGAAGGATGGATTCTGTTTTTACATCCATTCTGTTAGTCTGTGTCTTTTTAGTTTGGAATCAAGACCATTGATACGAAGAGATATTAATGAACAGTGCTTGTTGATTCTTATTATTCTGTTGTTGTTGTGGGACTCTGTGTGTGTGTGTGTGTGTGTGTGTGTGTGTGTGTGTGTGTTCCCCCTCTTTTGATTGGCCAGTCTGGGATTATTTATTCTAGAGTGTGGTTAGCCTCTTTAGGCTGGACTTTTCCTGCTAGCGCTTTCTGTAGGGCTGGATTTATTGATAGCTATTGCTTAACTTTGGTTTTTATCATGGAGTGTCTATTTTCCTGTTTTGTGATTGAAAGTTTTGCTGGGTATAATAGTCTGAGATGGCATCTGTGGTCTCTTGGAGTAGTCTAACTGTCCAGGCCCTGCTGGCTTTTGGAGTCTCCACTGAAAAGATCTACTAGAATCATGCCTAGTAGGTCTGCATTTATACATTGCTTAGTCTTTCCCCCTTGCAGCTTTTAACCTTCTTTCCTTGTTCTGTACACTTAGTGTTTTAATTACTATGTTAGGAGGGGACCTTCTTTTCTGACTCCCATGTATTGGTGTTCTGTATGCTTCATGTACCTTACATCATCTCCTTCTTTAGGTTAGGGAAATTTCTTCTGTGATTTTTTTTTTTGAAAATATTTTCTGTGCCTTTGATCTGGGCCTCTTCTTCCTGTTGATTTGGTTTTTTTCATAGTATCCCAGATTTCCTGGATGTTTTGTGCCAGAAATTTTTAGATTTTAACATCTTCTTTGGCTAAGTTAACCATTTCTCCTATCGTGTCTTCGATGGCTGAGATGATCTCTTCCGTTGCTTGTAGTCTTTTGGTGGAGCTTGCCTCTCAGGTTCCTGGGTTGAGTTCTTAAACTTTTCATTTCCAAACTTCCCTCAGTTTGGGTTTTCCTTATTGATTCTATTTCTACCTTCAGGTGTTGAACTGTTCGTCATTTCCTTCCGTTGCTAGTTTGTGGCTTCACAGATTTCTTTAAGAAATTTATTCATTTCCTCTGTAAGTAACTCTACTGTATCCAGAATGGCTATTGTAAGGTCTCCGTCTCGTGCCTCAGCTATGCTGCAGTTCTCAGGTTGCGCTGTGGTGGGGTTGCTGGGCTGTAGTGAAGAGAGAGCATCCTGGCTGACACTGATTGTGTCTTTATCCCGACATCTAGGCGTCCGGGACTGGGACAATTTTAATTCTAGGTGCTGATATCTGGTCTCGTCTTTGTTGTGCGTGTCTTGTCGTTTGGTTTCTGTTGAATTCTCTAGTCCTTGGAAGAGTGTGTGGCTGTGTGTTGCCTGGTAGGAAATTCCAGGATCCTGCCAGCTGTGACCAGTAGGTAAAATGTGTTTCTAGGTTTTGGGAGCTGACATTTAGGAGTGGGAGTGGTCTTGGAGGGAGGCTCCAGGGTCCACAGGAAGGAGGAAAGCAGGGCGTTTCACCAGGATCTGCTTAGTCTCCTGGGAATAGGGGCGGAGTGACAGAGACCACAGCAGGTGGTCTGCTATAGAGCTGGGGATGACACTAGGGGAATGGATTTGGATGAACGGAGGGAGAGGTGAAGTCTGCCTTTAGCCTTCCTGCTTCTCTGGCAGGAGTGGTGAAATTCTTTTCCGAAAACCATTTGCAATAATCACCTGTCTTTTTAAGAAAATCAATGTTCTAACATGTTACGGTTTCCCTGATCAGGAATGGGTTTCCCTCAGATTCTTATTGATAATTAATCATTTGCAATAAATGTAATAAAGAATGATTAAGTAGATATGTAACTATTAACATCCAGTGGGTGACTTTTCTATTAATCTGTTTCACTTTATAAACCATATATAACCATAGAATGTAAGAAAGTCAAGTAAACTATGTATCTCCCTACAGCTCATTTTGGTATCATTAAGATTTTTCTTTTTTAAGTTAACCTTTTTAAAAATTGAATTATAATTACATCACTTTACCCATTTCTGTTTTCCCCCTTTAACCCTTCCTTAACCCCTACATTCTCTTAAATTTCTGGCCACATTTTTAGATTATTACACACACACACACACACACACACACACACACACATGTATGTGTGTATATACATATGTATATATGTATGTATGAGTATATGTAGGTTCATACATATATAAATATAGCCAGCTGAGTCTGTATCTTATGTATATATGATTTTAGAGTTGACCACTTTGTAATGGAAAATCAATTTGGTGGTTCATCCGGAGGACAGGCTAATTCTTCCTCTCTGCAGCCATTGGCTGCCTGTAGTTCTTGTCTATGAATGTAAAGCCCTGAGATTTTTTTTTCCCGTTCCTTGTCAACATGTCTGCTGGTGTTGTCATCTTGAGGTCTTGTTTAGGCAGCCACGTCATTGAGGAGTTGTGAGAGTAGCGTCCCTCTCATTTACAGGAGGTACAATTTAGAGTCTCTGTCTCTTACAATATTTTTATCCCTTTTCTAGGTTGTTCCCTGAGCCTTAGATGTAGGAGTTGAATTGTAAATATATCCACTGGGGCTGCACTCCCCACAAGCCACTCATCTCTACCCTGTAACCAGTTGTGTTTTTCTGTTATGGTCTCTGTTTTCTATACACAGAAACAGAAGGGTGAGCTCTATACTTGAAAGGATGTGTTTAGAGTGCAGTTAGAAATTATGGCACTTTAATAGAGAGGTTCTCTTCTAAGTTCTACAACCTCACGAGCATCAGATCCTTGGCTAGATTTCCCTTCTGCTAAGTGTCTTAGTGAAGGTTTTACTGCTGTGAACAGACACCGTAGCTAAGGCAACTCTTATAAAGACAACATTTCATTGGGGCTGGCTTACAGGTTCAGAGGTCCAGTCCATTATCATCAAGGTGGGTACATGGCAGCATCCAGGCAGGCATGGTGCAGGAGGAGCTGAGAGTTCTACATCTTCATCTGAAGACTGCTAGTGGAAGACTGACTTCCGGGCAGCTACAATGAGGGAGGGTCTTAAGCTAACACCCACAGTGACACACCTACTCCAACAAGGCCACACCTCCTAATAATGCCCACCCCCTGACCAAGCATATACAAACCATCACACTAAGTAAGCCTTAAGTCCAATCACGCAGCTATTGGTTACCACCAAGATATGTATGCCACTTTTGCTTACCATGCTGGCCATTCTGTATTTAACGCTTGTAGCACTCAAGAGTTTCTGTGCTCATTTTAAAATTCTAAGTAAACCTTAAATCTTAAGAGAAGTTTTAGATTTACAGAGAATTGCCAAAACAGTGTGCTATTGTGAATATCTTAACATTTCTGTAGCACACCTGTCAGGGCTAATTAATTAATATTGATACATCAACATTAAAGACCGTCATTTCTTTCTCTTCTTTTTTTTTTACATTTATTTTTGTGTGCGTGTGCGCATGTGTTCGTGGGTGCACGCATGCGTGCGTGTGTTCCACATGTGTATTTGGATGTCAGAGGACAATATACAGGAGTTGGAACTCTCTACTCTCTGGATCTCAAGGACGGAACTCGGGTCATCAATCTTGGTGGCAAACACCTTTACTGCTGAGCTCTCTGGCCGGCCACATATTTTCTTTCTTTTGTTTCTTAGAACAAACAGGAAACCTCTTATGCGTTTATTGTGCAGGGCTAAGGGTGGTGTGCTTGGGAAGGTTAGAGAGTGACATTTGAGGGTCAGTTCTGTCCTTCCATCCTGAGTCTAATCATCAGACTCGACGTCAATCATCTGGCATGGTGGCATCTTGATGGCCCAAACTAAAGCCCAGAGTGTTTATCTTATGTTCTTTTGTGGTCCGGATCTCATCAAGAATATGAATGGGTTCTCCTACCGCTCCCATGACGGGATGCAGCAGTTCATGTGATGGCAGTTATGCAGTACAGCTCCATGACAGATTTAGAGTCACCTGCGTCTCTCATCGCAAGCCGCCATGATGCCTAAGAGAAGATTAGAGCAGATGGAGCAGCGAAAGTGGAGCCCAAGCTCTGCTCAACTCCGGAGGCTGTCGGCCAAGCCTGCCCCTGTTAAGATGGATGTGAAGCCGGAAAAGGCCGCGTGAAAGGATAAGTCCTCAGACCAAAACTGCAAACAAAGGGGACTAGAGCAGCAAAGGGCAGACAGGCGGAAGTGGCTGACCAGCAAACCACCCATCTGCCTGCGGAAAATGGAGACGGAAAACCAGAGTCCAGCCTCTAAAGAAGAGAAAGAAGCCAAGTCCGACAAAGCATTCATTACATCTGTCAGAGGTCCCAGGTTCCCTTGTACAATCCAGAGGAATTTTTTTTTAATCAACTATTTTGTAACTGTGAGGTTTTTTTTTTAGTAGTTCTAGAAACATTTTTAAAATGTGAGGGAATCCCACTTCATCCCATTTTTTTAAAGTGTAAAAAAAATATTTTTAAAGAAGTTAAATCATTTGCTGGTTGTTTATCTTTTCGTATAACCAGAAAATAGAAGGATACTGAATCAGAAGAGTCAATGACTGTCTTGGGGGCCACCATAGCATTCCATACAGAGGGCTAGTTTTATATCCTACAGTACAAAGCATACTAAATGGCAATTTGGAATCTCAGTTGTGTATTTGTGTATTTTCAGTTACATCAGGTCTCGTATTTCTAGTAGACCCGTTTCCTAAGAAAACCAGTCTTTGGTCCTTGCCCTGTCAGAACTATAGCATCCCTGGTCATGGCAGTCCCTTTTCCTAACAGTTGCGTGCTAATAATGTGCTGAGAACGATGGAAATTTTGAGTATGTTCTACAGGTGGCATAAAATTTCGAATCAGTGGAATTGAGGATTATGACCATTTAGTTGTTATGTGAGATCTGACAGAAACTTGCCAAATGGGGGCTGGAACATCACTGGAGTAAGTTAAAGAGAAACAATAGGTAACTCTTCATAAGTTAAAGAGAAACAATAGGTAACTCTTCATTCGTGTACGTAAACACAATGTGGCTCTTCAGAGTCTGGGTACGCGGGATACAGAATCGAAATGTCTGTGTACTTTGCTCCTGGACCAGTAAAATTTCAGCTGTGAAAGAGAAGAAAGAGCATACATTATATTGAGATGTTGTGTGTGCAAATTCTTCAGAATATTTAAAATAGAGATAGCACTTGCTCTCGTAACTTTATTTTTTTTGCATATTTAAGACACTTGTATTAAGTGTCTTAAATATGCATATTTAAGACAATTTTACATGGCTTCCTGGGGACATTCTCTGCAGTGTTCTTCACATCATCCTGATTATCTGACTGTCTACAGGGAATTGGCAGGACAGACAGACAGACAGACAAACGCTTTTTCAGCCTTATAAAAGAAAATCTAGCTGCATGCTCTACACGGAGGACTCCTGATGAAGTAAAGCAGCCACAGGAGAAGGTACCAGGAGATGCCACTATGGCGATGCCTCTAAAATGCCATAGAAGAAAAAGAAGGAGGAGGGTGCCAAGGCTAAAAGGGCCCTGGGGGATAAGGAGTTCTCGTTTGGTAGTTACAAAGTTTCAAAAACTGTTTGCAAACCTTTCCCGAAGGACTTCTAAACAAGTCCTTTCATTGCCCCTTCTAAGAAGGGTTTACACTGTAGCTACAACATGTTGATCTTTTACTGGCGTTCATGCTTGCTGATTTCTACAGGATCAGGATGTCAGTTAACAGCATCTGGGCTGAATGGCATCGAAGACCTGGGTCCTTCCACACCTATCCCATGCTGTTCCCAGGCAGGGGTTGTAGTCAGATAGGGTCCTTATTTAGAAGACCAAAAGACAGCAAACCCCAAACACCAGATTAGAACAGACAAAACATCTCTAGAGGACACTTCTGGGATCTCAAAGGTCCCAGGGGAGGGCTGGGAACTAGAGACCTGACCTGTCAGCAGCAGGTGCGCGGCTGTCCAACTCACCTCATTCCTTCCACTGATCAGTCCTGAGTTTGTCCTGCTTGGGAGGAAGTAATAAATTATATCACCTCAGGTATGCTGCTTCTGTCAAAACGACCGTGTGGAACTGATCGCTATCAATATGTCTCTAGGGCCACTGACTTTGTTTATAGTTTTGTTCGTTGACTTAGAAATTTTTACAGTAACATGATATTCAGTCACTGCCCCAAATGAAGTTCAAGGGCCCTGAAATACGATTTAAAATCTACTCAAGGGACACAAAGAAACCAGAGATGGATAAAAATCTACTTCCCATCTCTAGCCTCTTTGATTTCTTAAAATGAGGAATTCTCTAACTAGGTCACAATGGGATTTTGTGGGGTATGTTTTAATGAAACAATTCCAGAAATCTATGCATCTCTCTTTAAGCATGAACAGTAACTCTGGCCTTCATATATTAAAAGTAGTCTTTGCATAACCTTCCAGGCATGGCTTTTGTAGGACAGCACTCTGAGGTTTTACAGGTCTCTGATATTTAAGTACATTTCTAGTCCTTTAGAGAAGAAAGTTTATGGCATTAACTTTACCAGTTATATACATTAAAATTTAACTCATCATGCAGATAGAAATTCTCATGAACACACGCAAAATAGAATTAAAGGATTTTAGATGTTCCACCTCTCTAGACTCAATTAAGTGACAGAGGTCTATTCATTCAGAGGGTCTTGTTTTATTCCAAGAAACCCAAAGAATTCACATTTTAAAAAATTGAAATAAAAAAGTATAATGAGACGCCATATCTTGTGTGCAGACTTTGTGTGTTTTTATAATTGTGCACCCGTCACCACAATCTGACTTAGCCTGCAGATTGTTCACAGTCCCCTGATGTCCTTGGAGCCAAGAGCAGCCAGGTACTTACCTTCTATCCAAAGTAACCCTCTATATAATCTCACGAAACCCGACTCATGGAGTCTGTGCTTTTTTATGGCTTATGGCTTTTCCTCAACCTACAATTTTGGAAGTTCACCTGCATCGACATGGCTCACCCTTGAAATTACTGATCATATGAAGCATGGGTCAAATTGCCAGCCTTCACTCAGACTCTTGTTGGCCTGTGTTTGGTTAGTACGACACTGCCATGGTGATGATCCCTTGTGCGTTTTGTGGAAATATATTTTTAACTGTTTGGGGTGTCTGCAGAATATCTGGGTCATAATGGGTAGGGGTTGAATGGTTTGCTTCAGACAGTAGCTGCATTGTGGGAGACTCTGCTTGCTGTGCTCGGGACTTCAAACCCTTCTTGATTTTGCCAACATTAATCATTGTCCACTACAATGAATTGGCCATTCTATTGCTATAAAAACCCGTTTAGTTACATCTTCCTGGTGATCAGTAAGACTTGGCCTGCATATATTTAACAACATAACATAACTAACATAATTATTATTTTTAACTTTCCATAAAACTTCTTCCAATTTGCAGTTGACCTGTTCGAATCTGTGGTGGGGTTTGGTTTTTGCTTGTTTTAATTTCAGATGTTTAATTTTCGGTTCTCGCCATCTTCGTTTTGGCGTTTTGGTTGTATGTATTTAGGGGGTAAAGCTTGACAGTTGGACTCACTTACACACAGTGTAATAGCAAGTTGGGATAACCGGTACAACCAGGTCCTCCATTGTTGGCCATTCCTTGTGCTGGGAGCAAATCGTTCTTGCAAAGTATATTTTAAATTGCTGCTCGGTGTGCCTGCCCTGCCCTGCTGTCCAGCACTAGAGCCATTCCTCTAGGGAACGTACAGTACCGTAAGCGCTGTAAGTACCAGATTTTGTCTATGTTTTTCTCTTCCCTTCCGTCCTTAGCCTCTAGAGACCATAATCTCTATTTCTACAAAACCGGTGTTTGACGTTTCTACCCATAAGCTCATGGTGTTCTTTTGTCTTTCTGTGTCTTACGTCGCTCAGCGTAATGCTACCTCATTTTCCTCCCTAACACTCATCTCTGCGAGCCATCTTTGTATCTTCTTGTTGATAATTGCTTGCTGCATGGCTAGTCTTCACAGACAGAACGTCAGCTCAGCCGAGGGCAGGATTTGGATCTGCTCCCTTGCTGTAAGGTTCTAGCACTGGAAGATGTCCTCTTGTGACGTAGAGGCTCCTGACACATGGATTAACTATACAAAGCACTTTCAAGCGGGACCTGGTATCCGATTGTGTAATTCCAGCTGCTAAGGATGCTGAAACAGGAAGCTTAGAAGATTTCAGGCCACCTTGCGCTAGGTGGGGGGTTCAAGGCCAGCCTTGGTAATTTAGTCAGAACTGTATCAAAACCATAATGAGCCAGGGGATGGTGGCACATCCCTTTAATCCCAGCACTTGGGATGCATCTCTGTGAGTCTGAGGCCCAGCCAGGTCCACAGAGTCAGTTTCAGGCCAGTCAGGGCTACATAGTGATGTTGATGGAGATAGAGGATATATAAATAAATAAATGAATGGATTAAAGGATAGCTAGATAGATAACAGATAGACAGATGATTTATGATTGGTAGTAGAGATAGATAGATAGATAGATAGATAGATAGATAGATAGATAGATAGATAGATGATAGAAAGAAAAGGTGTTGAAGATGTAGCTCACACGGCACTAGCAAGGTGATGGGGCTTTGATGAACATTTCCATATTTGATCCTGTAACAGTTCTGTGCTCACTGCCATCATTCCGCTGATGGAGAAACAGCACACAGGATGATTACAAGACAATCTCGGTCACATAGTCAACCTCAAAGACAATACTCAAACCCAAAATTCACGATTCTGGGTGCCAAGATGTCTGCAGCACTCCATTTCAGTACTCCAGAGCCAAGTGTACCCTCTGTCATCTCCGGTCTGGAAAACAACCACAGATACCACGTAGAGGAGGGTGTCCAAGTGGATTGATTTTGTATATTTCAGATTTGGCTAAGTCACTAATACAAAATTAGCCCCTTTGTGCATTACTCTTACCAATTCTTGTTACGTGTCTTTATCTTTCTCTCTGTGTGTGCTGTACGTATGTGTTCATGTGGGTGTGTACAAATGTGTGTGCTTGTGCATGTGAAGCCAGAGGTTGGTATCGGATGTCTTCCTTAACCACTCCTCACCTTCATTTTGAGGCACACTCTCTCACTGACCTTAGAGCTCATTCATGAACTCCACGGACCAGCTGTGTCTGACCCTCTGCACACCCCAGATGCCTGCCGCCATGCCTAGGCTTTACCCGGGTGTTAAAGATCCAAACTTAGGTTCTCATGCTGTGTGGCAAGCACTTGATTGATTGAGCCGTCTCCCCAGACCTACACTCTTGTTGTTGGTTATTTATTTGAAGCACGGCCTCACTATATAGCTCTGGTTGGCTTGTCACAGAGATCCTCCTGCCTCTGCCTCTGTAGTGTGGGGATTAAAGTTGTGTACCACCACACCCAGAAGTCTAACATCTTAAGTTGCTTTTTATCAGGTACTTGGTTGCTGTTGTAAAAATATAAAAAATAAAAAAAGTATGGTTGTCCTTTATCCCCCTAGGTCCAGCACCGCAGTGACCCAAGATATCTGTTAGATATCTTGGCAGAAACACATCCCAACTCCACGCAGCCCAGTGTCTCCAGCAGCTACACACTTTCCTACACTCAAACCGTCACATAACACACAACACAATAATCTTTGACCCAATTGGTAAGATATAATTGCCCACCTAAACATACAAAGCCCGGTACCATCCATCCCTTAAGAACATTAATAACAACCTGTGAATACACAGAGCAGAATCTTAACGTCATCCTCCATGTTGTCTCGCCCTCTCCCTCCTGTCTCTTCCTCCTTTCCGTTCCAGTCTCCTCCTCTTCCTTCAAACTTCTCTCCCGCCCATCCTTCCTTCTCCTCCAATGACAGGCCTCCTTCTATCCTGTACCTGCCCCTCACCTGTATTTTACAAATTCAATGGGGAGGTGGTTCTGGTGAAGTCACCTGAGTCCTGAGAATGTGACTAGGCAGCTGTCCTAGAGGCAGTGGAATTAGAATCAAAATACAGATAACTCCAGGGCAAACCACAACACTTAGTTACTACAAGAAAAATAACCAATACAATGTGATAGGCATTTGCAACGTAGCTAGCCTTATGTAAGTTATAGTTGGGAACGAGGGAGAGCTGTAGCCAATCATTTTAAGGGCTGAAGAGCAAATATTGAGGTTTCCAAGAGAGGAGAATCTGTCCCCAGACTGCGGCAGCAGATCTTGACTGTTTTTTGTCTGCTAGCCTGCCCTGTGGATTTCAGTCTTGTGAGCCTCATAGTCATGTTAACTGATGGCTTAAAAACAATACCAAAAAAAGAAAAGAAAAAATCCCTTGTCTGTGTTTGTGTTATTCATACATAAACATAAGATATACACATGTGCATATATGTGTGTGCTTATGTGCTCCCCTTATGATGGACTTATTGCTCAATAGCCACTATTTTATGTGTAAATAGGTTGACAACGCCCTTCCTGAGGGCCCTAGGTTAGCACCACACTAGAGGACAGCAAACCACCCTCAGGTGGCTTTTCCAGAAGCTAAAGCGCAGGTTGCTTCCCACATGACTTAGTTTGGGTTTTATTACTGTGAAGAGACACCATGACCAAAACAACTCTTATAAAGGAAAACATTTCATTGGGACTGGCTTACAGTTTCAGAGGTCCGTCTGTTACAGTCATGGCAGGAAGCATGGCAGTGTGCAGGCAGACACGGTGCTAGAGAAGGACCTGAGAACTCTATATCTCGATTCAAACGCACCCAAGAGGAGACTACCTTCTGAAGGCAACCAGGAGGAGGGTTTCTCTTCTGCCCCGGGTGGAGTTCCAGCACAGGCCCTTAAAGCCCACCCTAACAGTGACTTCCTCCAACAGCGATTCCTCCAATAAGGCCATACCTCTTAATAGTGTCAGTTCCCATGGGCCAAGCATAGTCTAGCCACCACACCACAGCAACCAAAACTGGTTTGAGGGCATATCAGGAGTGCAGGAAAAGAACGAGTTCAGAATCAGAACTCTGATTCATACTGAACGCCATTGTTTGCACCCCACTGTACAGAGAAAAACTTGTAAGTTGGGAACTATCGTGTGTGTGTGTGTGTGTGTGTGTGTGAATGTATGCATATGCGTGAGTGTGCATCCACACACATGTCTCCTATTGTTTCTTTTTTCTCTAGAGAACACCCAGAAATATGGAGCCTTCCTGAATGCTGTGCTTTCTGGCCTGAACTGTCCAGAACTTCACAGTTCACTAAGTGGTAGCGGGGGCAGGCTCTGATGGATCAGATGCCAGAATTGTTTAGGGCAGAGCTGCATGCCAGAAAAGTATTACTCAAGGTGTTTGATCATGGGTGGTCTCTTGATTGACTGTTGAGTTACCCTTTGCAGTGGGATAGTCCACCACGGCAGATGTCGAATCAAAACTGGAGAATTTGCCCTTTGTATCCGCGACTAGATACATTATTAGAATGGGTTTCGTACTTAATTTAGACTTTCCCCTGGGAAACGTTCAGAAAGTCATCAGTAACTGTGGGTGTTCAAGTTGTTTGTGTCTGACCTTTGTTGGATTATTTCTCCTTTGGATATTTTTTGGACCTGTTTACCTGTGTTGGATATATTCGCCTGTTTGAATACAACTTGGAATGTACACGTCTAGCCCAAGAAATTACTCAAGTCGTACTATAAGGTGTTATCGGCCAGTAAGCACTTTTGATCTATAATCTACGACAAGTTCCTGAGAATCACCTTGAAATGATTTTCCTGACATCCGCACAAATCGTCACAGGTCACTGGGAATATTGACTGTTCTGTCATCACTTGCTACTCCCTTGGTTCAGTGAATGCCTGGTGTAGCATTTCACAGACTCAAGGCAACTTGTGCCCCTCAGAGAACCGGATCTCTGGGTGTCCCAGTCGTAGCAGAAGGTCAGTCATTGAATAACCAGCAACTGAGTAAGAACTACCAAACCCACCAGATTGTTGGTAAACACAAGCTCTTCCATAGATTAACTTCCATAGAACAATATCAATTGTCTTTTATTAAAATATAGAAAACAACAATGCCAACCAATCAGAGCTTCCAGGGACTAAACCACTACCGAAAGACTATACACGGACTGACTCAGGGCTCCAACTGGATATGTAGCAGAGAATAGCCTTGTTGGGCACCAATGGAAGGGAAAGCCCTTGGTCTTGCCAAGGTTGGACCCCCAGTGCAAGGGAATATGGGGGAGGGCAATAAGGCAGATGTATAGGGGGAATACCTGTATGGGGGAGAGGGAGGGGAGGGAATGGGGGCTTATGGACAGGAAACCAGGAAGGGGAGTAACCTTTGAAATGTAAGTAAAGAAATATATAATAAAAAGTTTAAAAAAGCCATAAAATATAGATTAAGTTCAGTTTTGTCAGCATAGAAACCAGTAAGGCTAGGTTAGTTAAATTGTGTCTAAATTGGTGACAGTTTTAAAGTGTTCATATACTGAGTTGTGTCTCACCAGCAAGTAACAGGCCTGAACTGTCCTCAGTGACTCACGAGACACAGAAACTGTCTGGTAGAAATTGATATTTGAAAAGCCATCTACAGCAAGTGCCATAGGCAAATCCTCCTGCCTTAGCCTTCAGAGTGCTGGGATTACTGAGGTGTGTGGACACAAGAACCATAGCTCTTACCTCAAAGGAAACGAGAGATTTTATTATGGAGCTGAACATTAGTTGATCACGGAGTAGGGAACATAGATTTGAAAACATGTTCAAACATGGAGGGAGCAAGTTCATAACGTTTTTATAGTAATAGAACAAAGGAACTCATAAATCAAGGTATGTGAAAAATTCATTAGTGGTAAAACCAGGAAGACAGGATTATATATATAAATATATATATTTTTTTTTCTTTTTCCATATAGTAGCCTAAGGTGCTACTTGATGACATTTTTAGCCTTTGGGGGAAATAGAAACTTGGGGTTTGTTTGTGCATCCCAAAGGGATCCACTTAATCACTTAATAGGTGAGACATGGCTATTAAAGGGTTAAAGTCACAGATCTGGCCTCAGACCTGCAACATTCCAGCTCTCAACATCATAGAAATTCTTGCCAATCAGTCCACATTGAGGAATCTTTAACACAGAGGAGGCTCCCCCCCAGGGTGGGGGGAGCTTCAGTTCACAGATGTCATAGCACCCCAAGTTATGTAGGGTTCCTCTTGGCTTACAGAATTTTCAGCTGATGAATGGAAAAGCCTGCAGGGCAATAAAACACTTGCTACATTTCATACGTTTCATATGTTTCTCTCCAGGCTTCCACACCCATGCTGCTTACATAGCCTCTTGATGCTATTCACAGCTGTGTGAAATTCTCTAAAAGTCTAAAGGGCAAAGGTTAAGAATGGAACTAGCATCCTTAGCAGGCAAGCTAAGGAAGGGCAGGCCAGGGCATTGCAGGTCCCTCCCGCTCCTTTATTTGTTCATCTGGGATGCTCGCACTGCTACTAGCCTATGCGGTGTGGCAGGTTTCAAAGTGCTGTGCTAACTTCCAGCACCTATCATTCCCAACTTATAACTCCCCAGGTGCCTTTACACTCAACTCCAGTCCTGTGTGTATGAACCACCCAAGCAAGTCGTTGCCCCTGGGCATGGGTTATCTAGCATGTACTTCATTGTCATGGTGTGTGTATCCTGGGACCCTCCTAAAAGTCCTCATTGTCGAGGTTAAAGGGTTGCCCTGTCCTATCCAAGTAAGCCATCACAGAGCCCACCCCAGACAGACACACATCCCACACATCTGCTCCAGCTGTCCTGGAGGGATCTGTTTCTTGAGGGAAAGCCAGAGTAGGTCTGGCTGCCTGGCAATCTCCAGGGACTATCCCAGGGGCTCTCCCTGAAGGGGAGGCTGCCTGGATGGCTCCCTCTTGAGGGTCTAAGGCTTGCGGATAGATGGGCATTGGGAGGTTTTCAGAAGCGTAGGTGCAACTGGCAAGGCTGCTAACCTCCTGCACGCTGTCGCCGTGTTTCAGAGCAGGGTGCTGGTAAGCCTGATAAGCCACTGTGGTGGTGATCACTGTCTGCAGGGCCTGGGTACCTGCCGGGGCCACTGGCAGGTACCTGCAGGGCAGCTCTAGGTTGTAATAAGGCGATGTGGGCACAGCCTGGCATGGCCTACAGTCAACCTTCTCCTCAAGGCCAGCTTTCCCATGTGTAGGTTTCCAGCCATGATATCTAGCTGTGAGATCCAAGCTTCTCTCATAGCTGCCGTATGAACTCACATTATATTGTAGTGAGTTTAGATGGATCCAGTCAGGGTCATCGGGGACAATGGAGGGGTCTTTATACAGGGTAGGATATGGACTTGAACCCGTAACTCCAGGACTTGCCAATTCATAGCTCCAAGGTGGCCCAGGGAAATAAATGCTTGGATTTGAATATTTCTGAAAGGGAAGTATTACATCTCCTGGAAAGGTGGGCAGGTCACAGGTAACTCTGTGGACATCAGAGTTTGGGAAGGAAAGGGAAGAATGCCCTGAAATAGGGAAGCTGGTGTCAGCAGGCATAGCAAACAGTTCTGAGGGTTCTGGGACAGGCGTGCTATTGGAGTGTCCCCTGGTGTCCTGAGTGCTTCCTGCCTAAAAAAAAAAAAAAAAAGGCACAAATACAGACATAGGACACATAATGCATATCATAATGTATCATCTGTAAATGACATGAACATCTTCGCCCGTAGCAACAACCAACCACATAAATAAAACACACCTCTGTGTAGTGAAGGTTCACTACACAGAGTGAACCTTAAGTGTGTTAAGGTTCACAGTTGGGGTCCAGAGGTTGCTGATGGATGCCCGGAATGAGGAAGGTCCCCAGTAGCCAGGCAGAGTGGGGTCTGAACAGCTAATAGACCTGTTCTCATCTGTGTTCTTCTAATCGTGGAGATCCAGGAGCCACTCAGATCTGTCTTTAAGTCCTGACCCGTTCCTACCAACTGAGCAGGTGCTTTCCTTTGTCTGGGCCATGGGTGAGCATTTTAAGTACAGGTTTCCTTGTGGCTAGCTCTCCCCAGGGTTTCTGTAACCCTGGAATGCATAAGTCAGCGCTTGGCAGGTGCAAGGGCTTGAACAACGTCAGGGGCTGCTCTGCTCCTGCTCTCTGTCCGCTTGGCATGTTTTGGTGGGGGATGCAATTTGATCAAGTTGCCTGAGGAAAGCTTGTCCGTCCCTTCCTACTGCCACTTTAGCTGTAATAAACAGTAACAAGCATGGAACACCCTTCTCTCTCAGTGCATTGTACTCTTGGGCAGCTGCCCTGTAAAAGTCAGCAAACATCTTAATGCCACCAGCCTCTAGGGATCCCTTACCTATTATAAAGAAGGGATTAGAGCCCCGAGCCAAGGGTTTATTTAACCATGTTTGTTAGAGGTGTGTAGTTTTCATAAGAAACCCAACCTCTGCAACTGACACCCGGCATTCATCCTACAACTAGCTGTCATCGAACACAGACTTTGGGTGGTGTTAGCCCATTACCTCAGGCTCCTCTGATCTCCTTTTCTGGGGTTGGTAGAAAGAGGCCATCTGTCTCTTGAGGGCACTTCTTCTGCCTTCTGTCTCTGACTTGCTCTCTGGTCTGGGATGATCATGAACTCCTTTGGCCTGGGTGAGTGAAGACATTAAATTGTCTATTAGTTTTTCTAGAAAAAAGTGACCGTGTGGGAAGCTGGTCCAAACTGGATTATGCCTCTCCCTGCTTGTCATTTATTTTTATACTTTTCATCAAAAATGACTTAAGTGTTATTCAAAGTAAATGGTATCAATAGCAGACATCGGAACTGGGTGAGGGGGGAGGGTCACAGTATCTATGAGGCCATCCTAGGCTACACAGTGAGTTCCAGGCCATCCTGGGCTATATATTAGAACCGCGTTTCTCAAAGAAAAAAAAAAAAAAACAACAACAAGGACAACAGATATCTTAAAAGGTAGTTTGCAACTCAAATATTCCCCCAAACAAATATATCTGGATTTACACATTTCTTCCTTAAAGATTACACTGAGCCATCCAAGGTGCCACACAGCTGCGGTATCAGAACTGAGCAGGCTAAAGTAGGCAGATCACGAGTTCAAGGCCAGCCTGGGCTACCTAGCAAGTTCCAGACTGGATTGTGCAGCCTGTCTTGTCTGGGAAACAACAAAATCTACCCAACAACCTGTCCGGTGATTCCTAGGCACCAGTGAGCTCACAGGGTATCTGATTTAATCTCCAGGGAGGCAGTTAGCTACGCTGAATGATAGAAATACTTAGTACAGATGATGTTCCGACCCCACTTACCTGAAAAAATATTGCATTGCCATCAAGTCTCCAGAAGTTGGTGACAGGGTATCCACTGTGTCCTCGGCAAGGGACCAGCTCCAAAGCTGAATGACAGTTGGGGCAAGCTTTCTCTGCAAACCGCAGTGGGAGAAATGTTAACTTCAACCCGCAGCCCAGAACCTTCTGAAGGAAGGTAGAGGGACACCAGCTAGGAACAGAGAACCCAGGGCTCCAAAACCACCCTTCCTGGGCTGTCCTGCCCTCACTTTGTTGCTTCAGACGAGCCTTGTCGCAGATGGCTGGCCTCAGCTGCAGGTGCGAGCCATCCTTCAGGGCGCAGGCGCGTGCGCACACCACCACGCCCAGGCAGGACTTTTTGAGGATGTGGCCATTGTGGTTATTGGTGTTGCGCATGGCCCAGCCGCTCAGGTGGCGCTGAGCTTTCTTCTCCTGACTGCTGTAGATGAAGCGCACGTAGCCATCAGGCCACTCCCGGAAGTGGTCGAAGTGAGCTGGTTCCTGGGAAAAGATAGGACTTTACATTAAGCAAGTCGAAGCACAGGTACGCGCGCGCACGCACATGGTCACACACATGCGCGCGTACACACACACACACACACACACACACACACACACACACACACACACCGGCCTTTAACTTTTTCCGTTCACTGGAAGATAAAGCAGGATTTTTTTTTTTTTTGTAGCTCTAGAAATGTTTATACTTCCAGATTATTTTAGTATACAATATCAATCTCCAGCTGCATGCCTGACAAATCCTACATAATGTGTGTATAAGGTACTGACGTTTATAAGGTTTCTAAGTGGCATATGCATATTAATATACCTAGCCCTTCTGCTATGTGTGGGCAGCAGGGACAATTATTGGGCCCATTTTATAAAGTAGGTCCTGGAGATCAGAGAGATCACTTGTTGTCCAAGTTCACACAACTACCAGGGCCCGGCTACAGGCTGTGTTTGACCTATAGTTGATTCCAGAGCATGGGCTTTTTGTGGCTGACGTTCTATTTAAACATTATCAAGTCCTCAGAGCGCTGGGGCTAACAGTGATCAGAATGCTTTCCCACTGATGTTCAGCAAATATCTTCAGGTCAGCCCTTTTTCTCCCAAACCTCCTGGCACTCTGTTCTAAACCTGCCGGTTGTAGAGGCCATGACGAGCCCCTTCCCCACTCTCCTCCCCACAATAAAGGAGCGAGACAGTAAGTTTCCCTCTGCACCCCTGCCTTAGCACCGCAAGCTTCAAAAGGTACAAATTGTGAGCCTTGGGGGACTGGAGGCCATGCCTGAACCTGGACTACCTGCCCCCACCTCAGCAACATGGGATCCCCTGCTCTTCCACAAAGAACCATAGCTTGGAATAATGTGTCATATCTGAAGTATTGAGCCTCAACTTAGCACCCATATCTGGTGGTTCTTGCCTCATGCTTTGTTTAAAACATAATAAATGTCCTTTTCTATATAATTTTGATGTACGTGACCCTTTACTGAGCGTTTTCTATTTACAAGCTACTCTTGTATGCTAATTTTGTTACTGTTGTTGTTATTGTTGTTTGTGAGAGAGGGTTTCTCCGTGTAGCTCTGGCTATCCTGGGACTTACTCTGTAGACCAGGCTGGCCTCAAACTCATTGAGATCTGCCTGCTTCTTGGTCCTTCATCTTTTCTATTTTGGGTGTTAGGATTATGGGTGTGAGCGTGCTCTAGCACCCCCTGGTTTTTACCAAGCACTGGGAGATTAAAGCACATTTTAGTCTCCGAATTTCCCAGCTCAGCACTAAGGTCACCACAAGGTAAATAAATGGTGTCACAATATAAAACAAACGTTCTGTTTTATGGGCCAGCTATCCTTCGGATTTATAGACAGACAGCCCGCTCTTTCTAAACAAGTCAGTGTTTACATTGATAACCCAAATCTCCAAGATGGAGAGAGTGGATCTGGCTAATCTCGTCCATGAAAAATATGGACCCAGAGCACATTATAAAGGTGAGCTAAGCAATGAGGCTGGAGTAACACTTTTTACATTTTTCTCCCAGTTGAATGAAATTCAGGGACGTTTTTCTCATTCGTCTAACCGTCGATCATGTAAAGGGAGGCAAAAACTTACAATTGACCAGCTGCCCTAAAAATAAAAGCATTCTATATGAGCCAATAGATTCAAAGGTCAGTGTGCTAAAATAATTAGTTAAATAAATAAATAAATAAATAAATAAATAAATAAATACAAAAAATCGGTCAACTCTGCTTCCACTTAGCAGTTGAAAGATTTATTTCATGCTTGTTCCTAATTGTGTGTGTGCATCTGCGTGTGGTATGCATACCTGAAATGAGACTTTATTTGCTCTCTCTAATGTGTTGGCAGCATGCATGTTGGCAGCCACAGGCTTGCACATACACACACACACACACGTGCACACACATGCACACGCACGCATACATGAATGCAGCCATGTGTACACATGCTCACACATTACGAGATGACAGTTTATCTGAGGTAAATTTGAGATCGTTATCTAGGTTTATCGTTTGATGATAGGACAGCAGCCCAAGACTAACAAAGGTTCAAGGACACTCACAAGGACACATAGCCAGTTTACCTCACTTGCCTAATTAGTTAATTAGTTAGAAGAGCTAGCTACAGTGAGTGAGTGTGTGTGTGTGTGTGTGTGTGTGTCTCGTATGCATACCTGAAAGGAGGTTTCATTTGCTCTCACGTGTTGATATCACACACACACACACACACACACACACACACACACAAGAGAGAGAGAGAGAGAGAGAGAGAAGAGAGCACGAGATAGATAGTTTTGTGTTGCTGTTTATGTCTCTGCTCCTATCCTTTCTCACGTGTTAGATATACTCCTCATTATGGCTTAGCAGGTAAAGGCATGGCCTTGCAAACTTGACCATCTGAGTTAAATCTCAAATTCTGTGGCTGAAAGAGAGAACGGACTCATGAAAGCTGTCCTGTGACCTCCACCCATGCCTCATGGCATGCACATGCCTCAAAGGAAAACTAATTTCTGTTTATCAGGAAGTCTACACATCTTTGAGGCCATGTCTTTAGTGTATCGTTTGGATCTGATTCTTTCTCAAAGTACAAGATTGGGTTGTTTCCTCTGAGATTTACAGTGGCAGAAGTCAGCGGTAATGAGACATGTGTACTGGGATCTCTTTTCAGAGCAGTCGTTCTGGAAGATGGTGAAGGAGATGGGCTGAGCACGAGCAAGTGAGTCAAGCTCCATACACACATGTGCACTAACAAAACGCTGACCTCTGCCAGAGGCGCCATATCCTGCCACAGATCTCTCATCTCTGAGTATTATCTGACACAGCACAGAGGCCAAATAAATGTCAAGTGTCAAACCCTTCAAAAAA